>NW_026886552.1:0-8122 GCF_032173495.1 Musca vetustissima | reverse complement strand
CATACTCATGTCCTTCTGCAACCTTTGATAAATTTAATTTCATTCGGGCAGATTAAGCGTCGTCTGCGTACCATGGGACAAATTTATGGAAAACGATTTATAGCAAAATTGATACACGCCATTCGGTACGCTGCACTATTAAAAAATTAATCTCAATCAGACACCCGTTCAAAATACATGTGGAAGCTAAGTGGGGCCAACTATATGATACTCGTCAAATGTGTGATTTTCATAGATATTTGAAATACCCCATACATACCCAGCATTCTGAAATCTATGAAAACTTCCATGGCAATTGGGGGGATTTGGATTCTATGGTGTACCATTTTTATGAAGCCAAGCCTAATTATTATTAGTATGTTTGTAAATCTGGACCTAATTGAGCAACCGTGGCATATAGCATTTGGTATGCTGCAGCACAATTTTACATCGTGTATATAAAACAGACGTAGGCTCTTCGAACTAAAATATATTTGGGAGCTTTATCTAAATCTGATCCGAATTCAACAAAACTTCGCATAATCCTATCTATACCTAACTCAGTACACTGCGAAAAATTTTGACTCAATCGGGAAAATATATGTTGATTTGGACAAATATTGGGAGCTTTGTGAATCATCTACTTAAAATTGGACTAAAATGTATATGGGAACAATATCTAAATCTGAACCGATTTCCTCAAAACTTTGTATACATCAATATAGACCTATTTCAGTACGCTGTGCAAAATTTTGCCTCAATTCTTGGAAGTTTGGTGCACCACGAAACTATATATGGGCGCTATATCTTAATCTAAACCGATTTCAACACATTTTCACAACCATTAAACTGGACGCTGTGCCAAATGTTGTCTCGATCGGACAAATATTTGGTGTTTGGTACACCATTTAGATAAAATAGGACTATAATATATATGTAAGCTATATCTAAATTTGAACCGATTTTCTCCAATTTCAATAGGGTTCATCCTTAGGCCAAAGAAGTGACTTGTGCTTTAGCACATCCAAATCGGATCATAAATGCGACCTGCACTTTGTTTACAATTTAACATGGACAGACAGAAGGACGGACATGCATAAATCGGAGTCAATCTAGATGTCGTAAAGATAATGACTGATATTGGATTTATAAATATTAAAAATTTTGACCAGCACCAGCCAGACGGACGGACATGTGTAAATCGACACCAAATTTTCTGAAACGGATTTGGTCCAAAGAAACATGGGTTCTAAAATAAATATTTCGATAAGGCACATTTTCATCGTATCAAAGTTATACATTTTGATACGGTGAAAATTAAACTTAGCCTTAGCCATAAGGCTGAGGGTATAAATATGCAATTTTGATTTATATCTCAAGTCATTTGTAAACCGTGACCCACAATGTTATAAAATTTTACTAATGGAAAGTTCTTAGTTCGTTTTATTGGCTCTATCTGAAATGCCAAAAAAAAAAAAATGGATTCCTGACCCGTAGTGGATAGGCTCGATATTGTGTCAACATAAAATTTAGTTTTGCATATTGAAAAATTATAATTATTTTTCAAACTATGTACATACTTATCTTACTTCGTAAATAACATTAATTGCAACATAGATAAATAAAGAATGCATATTTTATTGAAATATTTATTTAATAGTTTAAAATTATCCACAGATGAATTTTCCCTCTAAATAAAAGAGCACAATTACAAAATCTTTAAATTTGTACAAGCATATTTAATTATAATTTTATATTCATCGAAAATTATTTGCGAGATAAATAAAACTATCGTCCTAAACATTTCTCATTTAAAAAGAAAGAAATCATTATAAAATACTCTTCGCCGACACTAATCACTTACCATATATTAGTTCTTCAATAAAATACTATATAAGACACAGATTACATTATAACACATATAGTTAATACCCATATAAGTTTTGTAACAAAACTTCAACCAGTATTTCCGTGCTTCCAACTTTATCTCTTGTGTGGTTTCATCAATTGCAACAATGTTTTGTATATGCCATGTTTGGATATGTATGTATGTATGGTATATTGAAAATCTATTATTATGAAAGTTATATTAGCACTAATGACAGTTTGCGGTGGTAAAAGTTTCAATCTCATTGGCAAACTTTACGTTCCAAAAATTAGGTAAATTCTTTACCAACTAGTGAAATATGTGAAAACAAAAGAAGGGAAGTTCACAGAATTTCTTACGAGGTACGGTTGTGATTGAAATCAGAATAGAGTTTAAGGAAGGCTTTTTGTAATTCAATATATATTTTTTTCAATTTCGTTAAATCAGCCCATATCGGAACTATATCGAGTATTTCCTTCTGGGTTCTTATCATACTCACCAAGTCTTTTAACCCCTTAGTAATTTTTCTACCCCAGAAATATTGTTGCACAATGTAATTAACTGTCACATAATAAAATAACTGGTAGCTTTTGTGTAATAATTTCTTATGAAACTGATTAACAATAAATTATTTCTTATTCATCCTAATATGTTTGTGTGCTCCTATTTGTACTTATGGTTAATCACACAGCTTTCTTCACAATAAAGGACTACCAAATCTTCCTTCTTAATGTAACACAAATAAACTCCTCTCTCACATGTAGTGGCATGCAGGCGTAATCATAACCAAACATAAACACGTCTGCTTAACAGACAATAGCGTGTCTGTCTGTCTGTGCGGCTACATCCTTTGCGGTCGTACGTGATCAGTGTTTACAAACATTATATCGATAGTATGTAAAAAATACAAAGAATATATGAAAGATGTGTTGCTTCCATGTAAAGGATTCTAAAAGATATTAAGGTATAATGCGAAAATTCTTGTGTTAAAAGGTTGATGAACCCATCTGAGCTCTTGTGGTAAAATCTAAAGTAAGTGACATCATAAAGATTTCGTATACTACAACAGAACGTATAACAAGTAAATATAAATTAATTAGTTCGGTAGAATAGACAATAAAAACTTAATAGGAAGATGAATAAAAAGTTCTGCCTAAAATACAGAAAATAAAATATGGAGTATTCATTGCCTATATGTATTATGATGCAGAGGGTCGTATTCAGGGTCGTACACAAAAAAATTACACTATGTTGTGATATGAACATACATATTTCATATCACAACATAGTGTATCCTCTAAACTGTAATATACATGTATGTACATGTACATACATACAGGATAATCACAAAATTCTTTTATAAATCTCATTTACCCAAAAAATACTAATAGTTATCCTCAACAAAGTATATAGCAAAATCTCTACAATCTTATTCTAAACATTTTGTGAAGTAGACTAACAATAGCAACAACAAGATTCTTCCTCCAGACAGACATGATAGATAGACGAAGGACAAGGTTTTTTTATAAACAGCCATTAAAAGTAAAATGAATGACTGAATAGATGGATGGACAAAACTTTGACATAAACATGGCTACTGCAACAACAACAACACGATGTCATCTAAATGGGGAAAAGGGACATTTTGTATATATCTTAAAACATTACTTTTATATATGTCACTGTAGATTTGAAACGAAATATGACATCTTCCTAAAAGAGAGTTCACAAAAGTTTAAGAAAAATTTAAATTCAAATTGGAAAACCGGGTTACATCTACAAAATACCTATAATGGGATGGTACCTTTACATGGCGCCTATATTAGGCCTACATTGAAACTTTTCTGAAATCATATTTAAAAGTACCCTTATATGCTCCAAAAGGGGTGGATTTAAAAAAAAAATATTTTTTTAAGTATCCACACATGGCGTGAATACTTTGTTGTAATCACGCTATCTTTCGAAGGAATTTTTTGTCTGCAGAAGTCGTATTTTGTCTGCAGGCAGGTCAAGTTCGAAGATGGATATATCGGTCCACGTTTAGGCATAGCCATGAAGGACATAGACGCGGGAAGTTTATAGTATGCCCAAGAGGAGTGGTTGACCTTTAAATTGATAACAATTTTATTGTCAAATGTACTCGGATGTGGGAGTTACACTTAAATGTTTTCAGGTGCTTACGTACTCAGATATTATTTGGTAACCCATTACCACATTAGAAGGCGGAAATATTGCGCTCATCACTTTGAAATTTTTGACTAGTATCACTATGGTCAAGGACAACGCCTATAATTTTTGGTGAAAAAACGAAAACGTAAACGTAAATTTTTTTCGAGTCGATCTACAGTCCAAAATTGAAAGCCGAACATCACAAAACAACCCACGTTGAAGGGAATCTGGACAAGTAATTAGAAGGACTGTACTGAATAGTAGTAATATTTGTTGACCTCCAGTGGGTCAAGAGGGTGCAGACATCGCGAAATATTGCCCAAGCTCAGAATGTGGTGCCACAGAAAGTTAGATGTTCATGGAAGTTGTGTAGGGTATCATATGGTCGGCCCCGTCCGACTATACAGCTCCGCTCACTGGTTTATAGTTGCATACGGTAACAAATCTTACTACCAAAATTTTTTAATATTATCCCGTTTTAGGGGTAGTTCCCATATAACCCCCTTCTTATATTAAAATATTCAGCTGATTAGCTCCGTGTGTAGGGGTTGTCCCCATATAGGCATATTCTACCATAGTATAGGGGATAGTCGTTACTCGAAATAGTCAGTTTTACCCAACAAATTATGGAATTGTAAGACAATTTAGTCCTCTGTTTTAATCATTCCGCTTTCTAATGAAATCGCAATAAAAAACTCGAAACCTGACGATAATGAAATATATCGGCTAGCCTTTAGGCATCTCCCCCATATAATTATATCTCCAGAAGGAAAGAATTGAGATACAAAACTAAAATATTGGATTCGAAATTTATATATGTCGGTCATTGATTAGGTATAGCACTATATATAAATATAACCCCAAATATTCGCTAATTCCTACACTATGTAATCGAAATAGCAGTAGTTTCAGGATTATATATTCTACCATGCGTTATTAGTATCAGTACACGCTTTGGGGTTTTCATTAAAAATTGCTGGAATTTGTATTTGGTATGTTCCCTATATTTTCATTTCAAGTATACGTCAGCATACCTATGGTACGCTTTACGCTTTTTATACCCTTCACCACACTGTGGTACAGGGTATTATGTCTTTGTGCATATGTTTGTAACAGGCAAAAGGTAACGAGATAGACACATGGTTCCTTTGGAGAATATGCATAGAATCACTTTCTGAGTCGATTTATGCATGTCCGTCTGTAGATGTTAAATTGTAAACAAAGTACCGGTCGCATTTATGATCCGATTTGGATGAAATTTGCCACAAGTCACTTATTTGGCCCAAGGACGAACCCAACTGAAATTGGGAAAAATCGGTTCAGATTTAAATATAGCTCCCATATCCCAAGTCCCTCTATATCTTTCGATTTGCGCGAAATTTGGCACAGAGTACTGAATTATGTGTGCCAAGTTTCGAGAAAATCGGTTCAGATTTAGATATAGCTCCCATATATAGTTTCGTCCGATTTACGGTAAATGGTGCACACAAAGTCCCTACATATCATACGATTTGCATGAAATTTGGCATAGAGTACTGAATTAGGTGCAGAAAGATGTGTGCCAAATTTCGAAAATCGGTTCAGATTTAGATATAGCTCCCATATATGGTTTCGTCCGATTTAAGGTAAATGGTGTGTTAAAGTCCCTATATATCTTTCGATTTGCACGAAATTTGGCATAGTATACTAAATTAAGTCTATAATAATGTGTGCTAAGTTTTGTGAAAATCGGTTCAGATTTAGATATAGCTCCCATATATATTTTCGTCTGATTTAATGTAAATGGTGTACCAAAGTCCCTATTTATCATTCGATTTGCAATTTTGCACAGCGTACTGAATTATGGCTAGAACGATGTGTGTTAATTTTCGTGAAAATCGGTTTAGATTTAGATACAGCTCTCATATATATTTTCGTCTGATTTAATGTAAATGGTGCACTACAGTCCCTATATATATCTTTCGATTTTCATGAAATTTGGCACAGCGTAACATAATGAGTGGCAAGTTTAGTCGGAATCGGTTAATTTTTAAATTAATTTACATAATTTTGTCCCTGGTCCTTCAAAAATTTGACGTCTGTTAGGATTAAATCGTTAGATATACCCAAAGTGTTGATGGGTATCATATAGTCGGCCCCGTCCGACTTTACTACTTTCCTTACTGGTTAAAAACTATTTTAAAGCCGTGGATCTTTTAATAACTATGATTACCCGGGAATTTTTTTTAAGGCATGAAGTTTTTAAAAAACACAATAAAGAAATGTATAAAAAAATCCCAAAATCACCGTAAATTATGATATCCCAAACGTGGACCGAAATACCCATTTGCAATAACAAATATCCCATTTGCAATACAATCAGGAGTACTTGCAAACTAAGTGCCATAGTTCATAGTTATGTCTTTGAAACCACTAAGGAAAGGACTAAATTAGGACTATGATTAAGACAATTCAGATTTATATCTTCGTTAAAAAAAATCACGTGCAAGGAATACAATTTTATTTTCCATGACCTATAGAACATAAAACCTACTGTATTTAATTAATATTCAACTAATGATAATGCACACAAATTTCTGTTATTTACATTTCTACACTACATTGTACATTTCGTACAATTTGAATTTAAATGCCGCTGTAAGCAAGAACATTAGGCCTTGCTTAAATCGAGTTTAGTTAAATTTACAAACCAAACTATAGCTTCGTATATTTGCAAATTGAGTGGGTATGTGTTTGTATTCGAGACTAAATGCTATTGTGAGTTAACCATGTCTGTAACTGTATTTGTTGTGGTGGTTTCATTTGTTTGTCTTTTACTTGTAGTACCCTTATTATCTATTGATGGAGAGGAGGGCAATAAAGGCAGAACAATTACTATAATGTCATTATCAAATACAAGCGACAGACAGTGGACCAAAAACCCACATTTTCAGAAAAGAGTAAAACATCTACTAAATGTGAGTGAAAATATTAAAAAAATACAATCCGGATATTTCTGCTTCTGTATGTCGATTTTAAACATTTGTATTCAGCTAGTGCAAGCAAAAATATGTTTGATACTGAAAATATAATATTTGTTTCTCAATTTTTTCTTATGACACTGTTATATTTTCATTCTATACTCTGTATATTGTATTCTCTTCTGTGTCAGCATTGACTACATGTGCAACGACTAGCTGAGTTGTTTAACAAAATTTCAAGGTCCTGTGGTTGCATACGTTTCCATCTGTTTGTAAATGTTATTGTTGTAGGTTTCATTAAGATTTTTTAATTCTCCTGATGCTTTCATTTGGACAAATAAAGACAATCATGCAGTTGAGGATAAATTAAGAAAATACAACTGAAACTAAATATTTGTAATTTTTTGGAGAGAGAAAGAAAAAATAAAGCAACAGACAACCGAATAGTTAACTAGAGAGCATACATACATGGATGCTGGTAAGGATGTAGAAGCAATCAAACAAGCTGTAGGCTTTGTAATTCAGTTGCATTACACTGTGCCACACGAAAATTTTTCAGGGGTTCTAATGTACCAATTCTGTTTAGTTGAAGTCCCTGGACCACGAAAATACCTTTGGTTTTTCTGGATCACTTCGAAAATTAAGTTTATAACGGTAAATATAGAGAAAAACGCGGTTTCATGGATTTTCCATTTGAAACTTAAATAACTTATTTACTTTATAACGGATTTATACTATTCTTTTTTTCTTTCGAAGAGTACAATTTTTCCTTTCAAACAGGATATATATTTGGTAAATCGGTTGAGGATTGGCTGAGTTACAGCGGTTGAAATGTGAAAAAATACGCATAAAGTGACAAAATTTATTTTTCTTCGGACTGTACGATGAAATTATGATATCAAGCCATATAAGTTTTATTATATTACGGGGAAGAAAATTAAATTAGCTTTCGAAAATGATAAAAATCAAAAAAATCGGTTAAAAAATTAATGACTTATACACATTTTTGTATTGATTCTATGCATATTCTCTAAAGGAAGTAAGACTACCACTATCTAACTATTCCTATTGCTATTCACAGTTTAGTATGTTTATTTTCCTTTATGAAGGAGTAATTTAGATGCAATAACTCAATGCTATTCCTTTT
>NW_026886551.1:0-8004 GCF_032173495.1 Musca vetustissima | reverse complement strand
TGCACGGCCTGTTCTGGTTGAGTCTTCTGCTAATATGTGTGGAAATGGCGTGTAATGCTGTTGTTGTACTATGCATCTTACGGAATCCATGTTGGTGTTGGGCAACTGGAAAACTGCTTCTCAACGTTGGGAGGAGTAGCGCCTCAAGTGTCTTCGCTACCGGCGACAGGCATCCTTGCCTGGCTTCGTAGCGGGATCTCCCTGCATATTTTCAAGTCTTCAGGAACTATGTGGGTGGTTAACAAGTTGAGGGTTGATGTTAAGTACTCAACTCCAGGTTCATCCAGCTGCTTTAGCATTACCATGGAAATTCCGTTCGGGCGCAACGCTTTGGATGACTTAGCTTTATTAATGACATCTGCAACATCCTCCTTCGTAAATTGTGGTGGTTCCTCCTCATCTCGGAGTGCCCTTAGTGACAGGGTGCCCTTAGTGTCACTCTCGGGGTGCTCTATGAATTGACGGTTAAAATAACTCGCGCACCTATTCGGGTCCGTTACAGTTACGTAGTTAAATGTAACAGCCGTCCTGTCATCCTTCCTTCAAGGATTCGAGAGTGACTTAACCGTTGCCCACAATTTACTTGTTCCGGTGGTCTAGCCACTTTTTCCTTTAGTGCTCGCATACTAATCCGTTGACTTCAAGGGTAAGCTCTCGCACCCTTGGGTCTTCAGGAGTAGTACGACGGAGCTCATCACACTCATTAGCCAATACCGTTGCTTCTGCTGGGAAGTTAGGTCTTACTTCGGGTATTCGACCAGCAGGTATGAAGCGAGCGGCAGCAGTAGCGAAGATTTTACGGAAATTGCTCTCAGCTACCCGTGGATCTGAGGGAGTGGGCAGCTCTCTGAAGCGGTGATTGGTAAACTCTCTGAAGCCAGGCCTATCAGCTTTCCCATGGTTCAGGAAAGTACGGCTTTCAGAGGTTATGAACTCTGGTGGTCTGTTTACGGAGACGATGATCGGAAGGTGGTCTGAGCCTAGTGAAACGACGGGTTGCCAGGTTACGTAATTTATCAGACCCGGTGCCACAATGGTGATGTCTGGCGAGCTGTGGCAATCTCCTCTTATCCTCGTGGGGGCATCCTCATTAACCGTGCAAAATTTTGAGCTATCAATTTGCTCAGCCAGCGCTGTACCCCTCTGGTCATTACCTAGGACGGAATGCCATAATTCATGGTGGGCATTGAAATCCCCTAGTACCAGGCCGTTATTACCTTCTAAAAGCGGACTGATATCCGGTTAATAACGCGGTGTACAGCTATTCATCGGCGGTATATAAACATTGAGCACCTCTACCTCGGCAGTTCCACACTTGACTGCTACCCCCATACATTCCATGTATGGGTCACTAGAGTCTAGCTCAAGCGAGATAGGTCTGTACTGGACAGAATGGTGTAATAAGAATGCGAGTCCCCCACCTCCGCTTCTGGTACGGTTCTTCCGCACAACGTTGTAACCATCGCAACGCTGCAAGCTACAGTTCTCAGTTAGCATGGTTTCTTGGATCGCACCGACCATTATTCTCCTTCGACTCATAAATTCTACAAGTTCGCAGTTAAACTGCAAAAACGATGCATTTTCAAGGCGCGGAACAGCAATATGTGGTGTTAAATGCTGCGCATTTTGCTGTTGGGGAGACTGCGGGGGTGTCTCGTACTCCGACGATGACGATTCGGATGATGAATCAGACGACGACTCTTGAGACACACTGGGAGACGTGCTAGCGCAGCATGAAGCGACGTAACTTCTTTCGCAGTACTCCTGGATACTGTTCAGTCCAGAGCAGCCTCGAAAATGCACCCATTCTCCACATCCATTGCATCTCACCGAGACAGATCTGTGGTGGATGCGGTTTCTGCAAACACTGCAGAACCTTCGATCAATAGGTATCGAATATCAAAATGAATAACTGTCGCAAAGTTTGAAATCTCTAGCTAATAAACTTATTTTGGTGTACGGGTTTTTTGTATTTTTACAAGTATTTTTGTAATATTTCCATTCCATTTCGTAAGTATTTCGTGTATAAAATCCGTTAATATAGTCCGAAGACACATATAATATACCAAACGGTTTCGGCGAAACTGCTATAGAAAAAAGCTATTTCTAATGGTGTGTGTGACCTTGAGATGTCAACGTCCGCCGCTGGAAAATATAGCCTTAACAGTCAAACTTTAAGACACGTAGTAAAACAAAGAGGAACCTTTAGCGTATCTGAATTTAAACCAGACTGATAGCGGTGCCAATTACCAGGCTATGACTATAGTGCCGATTGTACCCCATCAAATACCGAAGCTACCCCGGGTAGGGACACATTCGGCAAATTTGACTTTTTAAAAACTGTAAAATTTTTTAACTAATACTAATTTATCAAATTTTTATACTCTTCACCACACTGTGGTACAGGTTATTATGTCTTTGTGCATATGCTTGTAACACGCAAAAGGAATCGGGATAGATCCAAGGTTCCTTTTGAAAATATACATAGAATCACTTTCTGAGTCGATTACCGCATGTCCGTCCATGTATGAATGTTTCTGAACAAAGTATAGGTCACATTTAATGATCCGATTTGGATGAAATTTGGCACAGTTCACTTATTTGGCCCAAGGACGAATCCTATTGAAATTGGAGAAAATCGGTTCAGATTCAGATATAGCTCCCATATATAGTTTCGTCCGATGTTATGTGAATGATGCACCAAACTCCCAATATTTGTCCGGTTGAGCAAAATTTTGCATAGCAAATGCAACTGAGGAAAAAATGATGTGTGATAAGGTTTGTTGAAATAGGTTCAGAACGATATATAAATTATCGTTCGATTTTATGTAAATAGTGCACCGAAGAGCCTATGTTTGTTCGATTTGCACGAAATTTGCCAGAGGGTATTAAATGGAATGTAGAGTGATAACAAAAAACAAATGGTGTATGCAACGGTTTCTCAATTAAGTCTATGTGTTTATATATAGCTTTCATACATAATTTTACTCGATTTCATACAAATGGTACACCAAAGAATCTAAGTCTACCCGTTTGACATGCAATTTTTCATTGCTTTCAGAATGGCATGTGTATGGGATTTTTTCAATGGGTTCAAACATATATATCGAGATATCACATTTCATTTCGCCCGATTCCATCTCAATGGTCCTCCACAGATTCTATGTCTGTTCTATCTACAGGATATTGTAGATATTAACATCTGTTGTATGTACCCAAAGTGGTGAAGTGTATCATATAGTCGGCCCCGTCAGACTTTTAAACTTTCCTTACTGGTTTTAATTTAATTAAAAATAAGTATCAGATGACAATAACCAGCCATAAACTTTTTATATCTGTTGAGATATAGAGCTCTTAAAAGTGCCGAATGTGTCCCAGTCTCCCCTACATTATTCAACGAGATTTGAAAGTAGCTACCCCATGTAACCGCGGGAAGGTCAGTGTCCACAATTGAGATGGAAGAGAACCAAGATGGGGCCTATTTGCCATGTTAAATCCAATCAGAGCCGTTCCTTGGTATCTATCATCCCCACACTGAATGCTCACATCGCAGAATTGTCTACACTTTCAAACCGTGTCACAAATTTCAAGTAAAAAACCGTGTCAAAAATTTCAAGTAATATGTTAAAAATTCTTAGAAGGTTCATAAATAAATCAAATAAATCAATCCTATTTAAATTTTTATATGATACTCTATACATATTAATTTATCAAAAAAAAAAAACAATTGAAAAAGCGTTAAGTTCGGCCGGGCCGAACTTTGGATACCCTCCACCATAGATATACTGACAGGTACTTGAAATAAAAATATAGGGAAAATACCAAAAAGTGGACCTACAGTGGCTCCATCGAATAATCGGACAAGTGGTTGTCAGATATAATAACGCTTTACATTTCAAAAAATTGTCTAAATGTGTAGTTTTTTCGCTTTTATTTACACATTACTTACTTATATTTCTGAACAATACAAAAAACAACAACTTTCCTAGTGATAACAGTAAATTTCGCCAGAAAAACAAAATTAATTCAATTTATTGTGTTCAACGCAAAATCGGACAAAGCAAAGTATCAATGGTAAAAAATGCAAAAAATCGAGAAACTAATATTTAGTTGCATATTCTTTGTTGTCCAGAACGGCCTGTAAACGCTTCGGTATTGATTTGACCAAATTCTGACATACCTCCGGCTCTATGGAGTTCCACGATTCCAGTAAAGCCTCCTTAAGCTGTACTAAGGAGTTAAATTTGTTTTCATACACTCTCCTAGCTAATTCTTCCCAAAGATGCTCAATTACGTTAAGGTCTGGGCTCTGTGCAGGTGTTTGTATATGTTTGGGGCAGTTATGGATCAACCAAAGCTTTGCTACACCTGATGTGTGCTTGGTATCGTTGTCTTGATAAAAGGCAAAGTTGTTCGCGATACCCAATTTGTCTGCACTTTGCTTTACATTTTGTTTTAAAATGTTGAGGTAGACAAATTTGTCCATTTTACCATCAATAAAATGCAAATTACCTACTCCCGCACTCGACATGCAGCCCCAAACCATAACGGAACCTCCTCCGTGCTTAACAGTGGCTTTTGTATTCTCATTATTATAGTCAGCATTTGGCTTACGCCACACATACATCTTCCCATCTGATCCGTGCAAATTAAATTTGCTTTCGTCAGTAAACAGAACCTTAATATAATGAAAACTATCAATAGAAATTTATTTTAAGATGATCTATCATCAAATTACCTGCTTCCAATAATCGTCTGGTTTTAGTAAAAACTCCTTGGCATATTTTATACTACAGTTTTTATTTTTAAGGCTAATAAATGGCTTTTTTCTTGCAACTCTCCCATAATAATTATATTTATGCAATGTATTGCGAATAGTATTTAGGCACACATCTTTTCCAGTGCGAGTTTTTAAATTTATTTTAAGTTCTTTTGCGGTTTAAAATGAATATTGTTTTATTTCTTTTAATATCGAACGCTCTTCTCGCTCATTTAATATCTTCCCTTGACCTTCTCTGCTTTTATTGGTCAATCGGAACTCATCACGGAACCTCTTTATAATGTCGTGGACACTAGATTTACTCATTCCTACCAATTCGGCAATTTCTCTTACTGTTTTATCTTCATAACTCAATTTATCTATTAATTGCCTGATTTCCACACTGGATTGTTTCCCTTTTGGAGCCATTTACATTTATTTTTATTTAGTATTACCACTTTCTTGGTCTAAATGCAATTTACGAATGAATATGACAAACAAAATACCGATTTGAAGTTAATATTTGCATAATAACGGGACTTTAAACATTGATACTTTGCTTTGTCCGATTTTGCGTTGAACACAATAAATTGAGTTAATTTTGTTTTTCTGACGAAATTTACTGTTATCACTAGGAAAGTTGTTGTTTTTTGTATTGTTCAGAAATATAAGTAAGTAATGCGTAAATAAAAGCGAAAAAATTACACATTTAGACATTTTTTTTGAAATGTATAGCGTTATTATACCTGACAACCACTTGTCCGATTATTCGATGGAGCCACTGTATATCGACATTTCCACAAACCGGTTATATAAACCACAATGTTAACGATAAAACAAATTTCAGAAATTTTTAATGGACAATTATTCTCTCAGCTTTATGGACAATGAGAGCATATACACTTTGACACGGTTAAAATGGTTCTAGATCCACGTTTCTTTGGATCAAATTTGTTTCAGAAAATTTCGATTTCATCCAAACTTTGGCCATCTTCCAAACTTAGTTCAAGTTCGAAGATGGGGAACATCGGTCCACTCCTTCTGGTACCTCCCATACAGGGGCTAGGTCTAAATACGGGTTATAGTTCATATATAGTTCATTATCGAACCGTACGTTCTAGTTTTTTATCTCGATATCCTTCGAAGGTGAAATGATTACAACAGAGTGTTAGAACCAAACGAAAAACGCTGAAAAAACAGATAATTATATTAATACCCTCCATACTATGGTGGAGGGTATAAAAATGGGGTTATATGGGGACTACGCCTAAAAGGGGTTGACTATTAATAATTTTTGGTAGGGAGATTTGTTTCCATATACGGCTACAAAATACCAAATTTCAGTGATTTCGGTTGAAAAACGCGCTCAAGAACCTCCAAATGCAGAAATTTGGGGGTACCTTTATATGGGGGCTAACAGAAAAAAATGACTTATATTTATAATTTTTAGTGGAGATATTTGGTACCCAATAAGAACCCAATATACCAAATTTCAGCGAATTCGGTTGAAAAAGAACCCCAAAATACCGAAAATTGGAGGTACCCTTATATGGGGGCTACCAGAAAAAATGGACCTATATTTATAATTTTTTGTGGAGTGATTTAGAACCTATTTAGAACTCAAAGTATTAAATTACAGCCAATTTGGTGGAAAAATACGACCAAAACCCCCAAAATACTGAAAATTAGGAGGTACCGTTATATGGGGGCTACCAGAAAAAGTGGACCTATATTTATAATATTTTGTTGCGACATTTAGTACCCAATAAGAATCCAATGTACCAAATTTCAGCGAATTCGGTTGAAAAACGCGCTCAAGAACCCCAAAATTCCGAAAATTTGGGGGTACCCTTATATGGGAGCTATGCCTAAACGTGGACAGACCATCTTCGAACTTGACCTGCCTGCAGACAAAAGACAACCCTATGCAAAATTTCAGCACCCTATCTAAATTCCTTCGGAAGATAGCGTGATTACAACAGACGGACGGACGGACGGACATGGCTAGATCGTCTTAGAATTTTACCCTGATCAAGAATATATATACTTTATAGGGTCGGAAATGAATATTTCGGTGAGTTACAAACGGAATGACAAAATTAATATACCCTCCACTCTATGGTGGAGGGTATAAAAACAGATGACCTCTATTATATTTTATTTTTACCTGAATTTAATAATGCTAGTTCTAAGCCAAACGACACTTTCAATTATATTGACATTATTTGCATTCATTTTTTGAAATAAGCGAAGAGCACGTATTTTTTTAGTCCAGAATATGCATATACATTAATCGCATATTTTACTATTTCTCTCTGATTAACATGACATTCGGGTTCACTTTCATATATATATATGGGCAATATTGCCAATTTTTATACCCTACACAACTATGTTGTCAGGGTATTATAGCTTTGTGCAGCCCCAAATGTTTGTAACGCCGCGAAATATTGGTCCTAGACCCACCTTTAAGTATACCGATCGTCATATCTCGACTAGCTGAGTCGATCTAGACATGTGTGTCCGTCCGTCCGTCCGTCCGTCCGTCCGTCTGTCCATTATAATTTGTAAACACGATACAGGCCACAGTTATGGACCAATCTTCACGAAATTTTGCATGTAGGATGGGTTTCTGGCCAATGAAGACCCCTATTGTTTTTGGAAAAGATCGGTTAATATTTAGGGGATGAAATGGACCAAATACTAAATTTTTGTCGGTTTTTCTGGTCGCTCCAGAGGCCGCAATTATGGCCCAAACACCGCGAATTTTTGCATGGAGAAGGGGATCGGGCCAGAGAATAAGCATGCATGTTTTGATAAAGATCGGCCAATATTTAGCGGGTCAAATGGACCCTGACTTTTGTGTGAAAAATGACAAAATTTGTATTCTATGGCATATATATTTACTCCTGGAGGATGTAGACCCCAGGAGTTGATAGAGGAGTGGTTGGCCTTTAAATTGATACCAAATATAGTGATGTATCTACTCAGATGTGGGAGTTACAGTCAAATATTTACAGGTGCTTAAGTATTCAGATATTATTCAGTAACCCATTACCACATTAGAGGGAGAAATATCGCGCTGATGGCTTTGAAATTTTTCATGAAGTTCCAGTTATGGTCAAGAACAACGCCTATAATTTTCGGTGATGATCAGATTAAAATTTTGGATGAAATGGACCGAAAACATAATTTTTTGTGTGTTTTCGAGTAGAGTATAATCCGAAAATCACAACACAAATCAC
>NW_026886550.1:0-81272 GCF_032173495.1 Musca vetustissima | reverse complement strand
ATTAGGTCTAGATTTATATATATTTTCGATTTTAAGTAAATACCACACCATACTGCCGATAATACTGACAACACTTTGCTTACCGCATTGAAGTTATTAGAGGTTGGTATGTGTATGGGTTTTTTAACATAGTTCAAATATCGATGTACTTCACGCAGTTAATTTCTTCCGATTCCATTTCAGTGGTGCTCCAAAGATGCTATGTCTAGTCTATCTAAAGGATATTGTACATATGAGCATCTTTTGTATGTATCGGCCTCGTCCGACTTTTGAACTTTCCTTAGTAGTTTAATTATTTTCTTTTAAGGGAATCTATAACTTCTCAGGAATATCTCTTTAAAATGTCAATAGTAAATTTCAAAAATTTAGCGTGATTGTTTCTCAACAATTTAATAAATGTTTCTCTAAACAGAGTTTTTACGATCGGCGGACACTATAAATCATCGGTTCCATTATTATAACACGTTGTTCTAGATCTACATAGCTTTCGTATTAACTAGGATAAATTCTATAGGTGAAGATCTTCCCTATTTATACCCTTCACCACACTGTGGTACAGGGTATTATGTCATTGTGCATATGTTTGTAACAGGTAAAAGGAAGCGAGATGACCCTTGGTTCCTTTTGAGAATATGCATAGAATCACTTTCTAAGTCGATTTATGTATGTCCGTCCGTCCGTCTGTCTGTCTGTCCATGTTAAATTGTAAATAAAGTACAGGTCGCATTTGTGATCCGAATTGGATGAAATTTGGCATAGGTCACTTATTCGGCCCAAGGACGAACCCTATTGAAATTGGGAAAAATCGGTTCAGATTTAGACATAGCTCCCATATATATATTTTACAGCCTTATCATTTAGGTCTAGAATGATGTCTGCCAAGTTTCATGAAAATCGGTCCAGATTTAGATATAGCTCCCATATATAGTTTCGTCCGATTTCATGTAAATGGTGTGCCAAAGTCCCTATATATCCTTCGATTTGCACTAAATTAGGCATAACGTACTGAACTGAGCCTAGAATGATGTCTGCCAAGTTTCGAGAAAATCGGTCCAGATTTAGATATTCATGAAAATTGGTCCAGATTTAGATGTAGCTCCCATATATAGTTTCGTCCGATTTCATGTAAATGGTGCCCCAAAGTCCCTATATATCTTTCGATTTGCACGAAATTTGAGATTTAGATATAGCACCCATATATAGTTTCGTCCGATTTCATGTAAATGGTGCCCCAATGTCCCTATATATCCTTCGATTTGCACGAAATTTTGCATAACGTACTGAATTGAGCCTAGAATGATGTCTGACAAGTTTCGTGAAAATCGGTCCAGATTTAGATATAGCACCCATATATAGTTTCGTCCGATTCATGTAAATGGTGCCCCAATGTCCCTATATATCTTTCGATTTGCACGAAATTTGGTACAGCCTAATCATTTAGGTCTAGAATGATGTCTGCCAAGTTTCATGAAAATTGGTCCAGATTTAGATGTAGCTCCCATATATAGTTTCGTCCGATTTCATGTAAATGGTGCCCCAAAGTCCCTATATATCTTTCGATTTGCACGAAATTTGGCATAACGTACTGGATTGAGCCTAGAATGATGTCTGCCAAATTTCAAGGAAATCGGTCCAGATTTAGATATTCATGAAAATTGGTCCAGATTTAGATGTAGCTCCCATATATAGTTTCGTCCGATTTCATGTAAATGGTGCCCCAAAGTCCCTATATATCTTTCGATTTGCACGAAATTTGGCATAACATTCTAAATTAAGCCTAGAACGACGTGTGTAAAATTTCCTGAAAATCGGTACAGATTTATATATATATATATATAGATTGAGATATAGCCCCATATACAGTGGCTCCATCGCATAATCGGACAAAAGGAGTATTAACTAAAACCAGAAGATTTTTGGAAGCAGGTAATTTGATGATAGATCATCTTAAAATACATTTCTATTGATAGTTTTCATTATATAAAGATTCTGTTTACTGACGAAAGCAAATTTAACTTACACGGGTCAGATGGAAAGATGTATGTGTGGCGTAAGCCAAATGCTGAATTTAATCATAAGAATACAAAAGCCACTGTTAAGCACGGATGAGGTTCTGTTATGGTTTGGGGCTGCATGTCGAGTGCGGGAGTAGGCAATTTGCATTTTATTGATGGAAAAAGGAAAATTTTGTCTACCTCAACATTTTAAAACAAAATGTAAAGAAAAGTGCAGACAAATTGGGTATCGCGAACAACTTTGCCTTTTATCAAGACAACGATCCCAAGGACACATCAGGTGTTGCAAAGCTTTGGTTGATCCATAACTGCCCAAAACTTATACAAACACCAGCACAGAGCCCAGACCTTAACGTAATTGAGCATCTTTGGGAAGAATTAGCTAGGAGAGTGTATGAAAAAAATTTAACTCCTTAGTACAGCTTAAGGTGGCTTTACTGGAATCTTGGAACTCCATAGAGCCGGAGGTATGCCAAAATTTGGTCAAATCAATACCGAAGCGTTTACAGGCCGTTCTGGGCAACAAAGGATATGCAACTAAATATTAATTTCTCGATTTTTTCATTTTTTAACATTGATACTTTGCTTTGTCCGATTTTGCGTTGAACACAATAAATTGAGTTAATTTTGTTTTTCTGACGAAATTTACTGTTATCACTAGAAAAGTTGTTGTTTTTTGTATTGTTCAGAAATATAAGTAAGTAATGTGTAAATAAAAGCGAAAAAAACTACACATTTAGACAATTTTTTTGAAATGTATAGCATTTTTATATCTGACAACCACTTGTCCGATTATTCGATGGAGCCACTGTATATTTTGGTCCGATTGAAGGTAAATGGGGCACCAAAGCACCTATGTATGCTTCGATTTGCACGAAATTTGGCATAAAGTACTGAATTAGGTCAAGAATGACGTGTGTTAAGTTTCGAGAAAATCGGTCGAGATTTTGATATAGATCCCATACATAGTTTTGTCCGACTTCATGTAAATGGTGCACCAAAGTCCCTATATATCCTTCGATTTGCACGAAATTTGGCATAACATTCTGAATTAAGCCTAGAACGACGTGTGTTAAATTTCCTGAAAATCGGTACAGATTTATATATATATATATATATATATTCGTCCGATTTTATGTAAATGGTGCACCAAAGTATATCCTTCGTTTTTCAACAAATTTGGATTTATAAGTACATGAAGATATCGGTTCAGATTTCGATATTTTGCTTTAAATTTATTTACATAATTTCCTATTGTAAGAAGCAACTCTATATCTGACCAAAATTTAGTATAGGTTGCGGAATGAAATGTTTATTTTAATGTTAATGGTCCTTCAAAAATGCGACGTCCGTTAGGATCCCATCTGTTGAATATACCCATAGTGGTGAAGGGTATAATATAGTCGGCCCCGTCCGACTTTACTACTTTCCTTACTGGTTTTAATTGCGTTGGAATTTTGAAATACGAATGTTCCAGTGATCGGGAATCATGCCCGCCGTCGCAATAAAGGACTTTTCTTTAATTACAAAAAAACTACAACAAGACAAAAACCAGCAAGGAAAGTAGTAAAATCGGACAAGGCAGATTATATGATACCCTTTAGCACTTTGGGTATATTCAAGAGATGCATCCTAACAGACGTCGACACACGCTATTAGGTATGTTGCAACACAGCACACTGTGCAACAGTCAAAAATATATACGTGGGAGCTATATTTGAATCGGCACCCATTTCTACAAAAAGCAATATTCTAGGCTCAATTTGATACATTGTGCAGGCAAACTTAGATAAAATCGGACGAAAACATATATAGTAACTACATCTAATTCAGAGCAGATTTCATCGAAACATACCAGACGTTATTTGAGATCCATTTAGGTACACTGTACAAAATTTTGTGCCAATCACCTCAACCATTTACTAAAAATCGGAAAATATATATATGATATGCTATATCACTAAAACACACAAATCGATCGAAAATACATATATAATCGATCGAAAATATATAATCTAGGTATATCTAAATCTAAACCGATTTTTTTCCATTTTAATAAGGTTCGCCCTTTGGCAAAATAAATAATAAATGCGCCCGGTACTTCGAATATACGGACGGACGGACATGCTTAAATAGACTCAGAATGTGATTCTATGCATATTCTCAAATTAAAGCATGGGTATATCTCGATTCCTTTTGCCTGTTACAAACATATGAACAATGTTATAGTGCCCTGTACTAACGTGTGGTGAAATATATAAAAGTGAAAAAATTTTAGCCGAACATTACGCCGGTTTACACTGTGGTCGAGGGTATACCACTTGAGGCTACAACCAAGAGAATACTTAAAGTGGGAAAGGAACTTGGTATAAAGGTTATTTTAAACATTGGTCCAGAAATTCCATAACCCTATTGCTTCGAAAATTGAGCGGTACTATGTGACCTATGTAAAAGCATTGATCCCCACCAAGGAATCAATTGGCAAAGCCTACAAATTATCGACGTTTCCCACAATAATGTAGAATACCAAATTAGCATTTGTTGGAAAGAGATGCTAAAAAAAGCGTCGCTGACCGATATTAAAACTTTTATGTGCAAAATTAAAAAATGGAGCTGTACAGAATTCCTACTTTTTTCCCTATCGTAAGTAAGTACGTCACCTCAACTGATCCATCGGTTTTAATTATTTTTCTTGTAAGCGTATAAATCATAAGCGTATAATTCTGGCCCCCAGTGTAGACCCTGAAAAGTATATTTTTACTTTATACTGTAAAAAATTCAATGCTAGCATTAAAAAAAAATAAATTTCTACTCCTATAAATATTTTTTGTGGTTTTATTTCAAAGTATCCATTTTAACCCAAATTCTTCAATGTGGATCGTTAGCAAATCATTTACTTAAATTGATCTCATTTCGTTTTTTTTTCTTCATATTTCTTCTAGTTTAAAATTGAGGTTGCCCCTTATTTTTGTGCTCGATTTAATTTGTTGATAGGTCGGCAAAATCTTTTGATTTCACTTTTTTTGTTTTTGAGTCGCTAACCGATGTGTAAAAAGGATGTTTAACCAGAGCTACCTACAATTGATTAGGCGGAGGCATAAACACACAAACAACCTAGTCAGCCAATAAGCAGACGGAGTAGAGTTATGGCGGTGTTTGAAATCTTTTATCTTTTTAGAGATTTCTTTAGAATTAATATGGGAGGAACCAACCACAGCATACACATTATTATCTTTGTTCCTAATCATTGTCGCTAAGTTCAGTGCAGTCATCATCATCGTCATTATCCTACGACTACTACTCATTATTGTTGTGTCTATACTCCTTTTTTTAAGTTAAACGCCTTAATAACGTTCCGTGCTAAACTGTTCCAGTTCAGACAGCCAGCCAACTATGTGTCTAAAGAAATGTGCGCCTTTGCTTTCAAGTGCATTTTCAATTCGTTACACGCACTCATCTGCACTAAGGCACAACCAAAGACACCACCACTTCCTTGTGGTCAAAGGAAAGAAAATGAGAAAGCAATTGAACCTCATCATCGAATAGATGATTAGTCAGGAAGGTGGTGGTTGAATTTTACTTTTTTTGTAAGTATTTGCCTTCAGATCATAACAAAGCGTGAAGTGGGTGTGCATCTTTGTTTCCACAAAAAAAACAGGCTGGCCGAGCTATTCAGAAATCTGTTACAAATTTTAACACCATTTGCGGTGTATGTGCAATAAAAATTGGAATTCAACGCCCCTCTCCTTTCTCCCCACAAAAACACAACGCAATCTGCATTATGGCTTTGGCGGCAAAAGTCACAGAATATTTTTCCCTTGACACCTTATGTAGAGCCCTAAAGATAAGAATGTGGTGGGGAGGTACGGGGAGAACATACAAAATTAACACATTATTTTACATTCAAGCGTTGCAAATTGTTTTGTTATTTTCCGTTTCTCTTCCGATATTCCTTGCTTTCGGAACGCATCATACATTGCGTTACGTCGTAACAGATGCGTCTTATGCATATTTGTTACGCTTTTGAGTGAATTTTATTTATTTTTCCTTTTCTGCTTCTTTCAACTAGAGCGAAATGGGGCGTTGCATGGCCCCTTAGATGACTTTTCTTCTGCTTGCTCTGAAGTGCCAAAGAAGGTGCGATTTTTCACCATTTCCAAATCAACTCAATCTTGTTAAACAGATGACGTTCTTGTTCGTTACCTTTGCAATGTTCTACGCTACGTTCTAAGGTAAAGTCTGTTTGATTTGCAATTGGATTCGTATGGAAATTTATTAGACATTTCTATAAAAGATATGGAACCAATTGATTTGTATAAATGAAGTTCGGATGAATTTGTTCTACATTATTTGCTGTCTTATAAATTTGATGCAATTTATTAGGGTGTTTATTACTTTTACGAATGAATGCTTGATTGAGGAAAGATATAAAGTTTGGTTTTAATAATTCCATGTGTAGTTCGAACACGCCTTCTTTTAATTAAACGTATCAGTTGGGTAATAATAAATTGAAGTCATGCAAGAAATCAATTTTTTTTAATATCTTGATTTTTAATATGAAATAATAATGTCTATTTTTAATAGAATTTTTGAATAGTTTTTGAGTTTTCCAATATTGCTAAATCATCTTCCCTTAATCAAAAATATTTTTAACAGCGTGAAACTCAAAGGGAAATTTGAATTATTCTATTCTTAGATGATCAACGAATAATCTTTTGCTCTTTCCACTATATTGACCATATAGTAATTAAATCTATAGGCCATCTGCAACGTATTATCAAACAATGAGATGTATACAAATATTCCAATTCCATTTACCATTCGATGCAATAAAGAACGGACGAACACTTTGGGTCCATCTGTCTATTGAAATCACTATAGAGCTCACAATATTTTAGATAGAGCTTTGCAATTATCTTGGATGTTTGATATTGAAAATGGTCTATATCGGTCCACATTTTGGCACCCGATAATATTCACTATTTTAAGGCTTTTGGGCAACCGAATCTGTTGTAATTTGGTATATTGACAGTGTTGCCAATTTAGCACTTTTAGTGCTAGAATTAGCACTTTTTGAACTCGTTTAGCACCAAAAAAATTGATCTAGCACCTAGCACTTTTTTTAGCATTTTTTAATTTGTTAGGAATTTTTTTAAGGTTTTTATTCAGCGGGAATCCCGAATGCCAAGTTATAACCACTTTAGATTACCGAAAAGACGAGCGTACCCCTTTATAAATACCAAATAGAAAAATTCCGACAAACATATTTTTTTTATATTAAAGTCGCTGTTGGGAATGAGATTATAAGCACTTAAAAGTACGCAAATGGGACGAAAATTGATAATTGTATTCATATTTGTACGCAATGTAAAATTACAGCTATTTACCTAAACCAAATTTGGACATTATTAGCATTTATATTTTAGTAGAAAGACTTCAAACCCCATTAAAACAAAAAATAGAAAAAAAAACAAAATTTAAATCCAGGTAGAACACAATATACAAATATACAGCAATTTAGGTTGAACCAGTAAGGAAAGTTGTAAAGGCTGGGTCTTTGACGCACCAATGACCTTAAATTGGATGAATATATATATATATATACATATATATATGGGAGATATATCTAAATGTGAACCGATTTTCACGCAACTTAGCACACATCATTCTAGACTTAATTCAGTACACTATGCCAATTTCGTGCAAATCGAAAGATAGATGGTACACAATTTACCTTAAATGGGACGAAGCTATATATGGGAGCCGACCGATTTTCACACATCATTCTAGACTTTATTAATTACGCTGTGCCAACTTTCGTGCAATTCGAAAGATACATAGGAACTTTAGTGGGCTATTTACCTAAAATCTTTGTTTACAATTTAACATGGGTAAACGGGCAGACGGACGGACGGACATGCTTAAATCGAAAGTGATTCTATGCATATTCTCAAAAGGAACCATAGGTCTATCTCGATTATTTCTGCCTGTTACAAACATATGCACAAAGGCATAATACCCTGTACCACAGTGTGGTGAAGGGTATAAAAATGTGCCTAAAAGCTTAAAAAACAAATATTGGGGTATGGTGTACCCAAAAACGACCGATATATTCCATTTCCAATATCAAATCTCATAGCAGTAGTGCCAACGTATGTGCAAAATTCCAAAGCTCTGACTTAAATATTGCGACCTCAATAGGACGAACATGGTTAAATCGACAACGAATAACCGTTAAGAATAAATGGGGTTTCTGATTAATATTTCATTATTAAATATTAACAATTTTGTTCTAGAAATTTTTAGCACTTTTTTCTGGCACTTTTTTAAAATTTTTAGCACTTTCTAGCATTTTTTCAACAAAATCTAGCATTTTTCCCCAACGAAGTTTTGGCAACACTGTATATTGAGTTATTACTGGGTATAAAATCTTGCTACCGAAAATTATCAGTATTGGTCCACTGTTTAGGATAGACCCTGTATAACAGAATCCCCCATTATATGGCAGTGTTTTAACATAACCCACACAAAAGGGAAGCGGCTCATTATCAGTATATTCAAGATTTTAGCCGCATTTTCCCATTTTAGTTGCTCTAATTTGACTTTCCAAGATATTGGATAGTAAAAAGAGTATTTGCGGAAAGTTGTCTTTATAGGTCCCCGCCCCGATCTTTATAATTTTTGCTGGAGAGATTTGGTGCCAAATAAGAACCCTTAGTGCCACATTACAGCGAATTCGAGGACTGTTATAGCCCAAACGAGGACTGATATAGCCCATCTTCTAAAGACAACCCTATGCAAGATTTCAGCACCCTATATCAATTCGTTCAGAAGATAGCGTGATTACAATTGACGGATAGACAGACGGGGCTAAATTGTCTTAAAATTTTAACCTGATCCAAAATATATATACTTTATAGTGTTGGAAATTAATATTTCGTTCAGACACTCCGTTATAGTTTGAACCTCCGCCTATAGAATCGTATTGTGATCTGGAAGGGGAAGTGAAATTTCGGTTCTTAAATGAAAAATATCGACTTACCAGATAGCTGGGAGTCATCTGTGTAACAACTATTATCATGTTTGCAAGTGTTCCGCTATCCCATGAGCCCCTATCTGGTAACATAGTTTAACACGCTGTTACTATTTTTGTTTCAGGCATTCGGTCCGATTCAGAACTACTGATTGATGTTAAAGCTTCGTCGACCGCTTCATGTTTTATTTGGATGTCGATATCTACAATATAGACTCCAAAGCTCTAGTTGGTGTTGTCCACATTGTCCCACATATACTTAAACAGCATGTTGGACATTCTGTATTGATTTTATATTGTCAACCAGACTACTGACGAGTATGTTAGAATTGGTCTAACAGCACTCTTATAGATCCAGTGTATCCTCTGCAGAAGGACCAGCATTTGTAGGCTTTATCTATTCGTTCCTGTATGCGGTATTTCAATATTTCCTTAGCTAATGGTTGACCCAAGCTATGATTGCCAGGTTGACTTGAAGGTATCTGATTATTGGACGAGTGGCTTCCTGCCAGACTTTTTGTCCGACTATGTATTTTTGTGAACAAAGTACAGGTCGCATTTATGATCCGATTTGTATGAAATTTGGCATAGGTCACTTATTTGGCCCAAGGACGAACCCTATTGAAATTGGGAAAAATCGGTTCAGATTTAGATATAGCTCCCATATATATTTTCGTCCGATTTAATGTAAATGGTGCACCAAAGTCCCTGTATATCTTTCGATTTGCACGAAATTTGGTACAGCGTAATGAATTAGGTCTATAATGATGTGTGTGAAGTTTCGAAAAATCGGTTCAGATTTGGATATAGCTCCCATATATATTTTCGTCCGATTTAAGGTAAATGGTGTACCAAAGTCCCTACGTATCTTTTGATTTGCACGAAATTTGGCAAAGCGTACTGAATCAAGTCTAGAATGATGTGTGCTACGTTTCGTGAAAATCGGTTCAGATTTAGATATAGCTCCCATATATATTTTCGACCGATTTAAGGTAAATGGTGTACCAAAGTCTCTATATATACATCGATTTGCACGAAATTTGCGTACTGAATTAAGTCGAGAACGATGCTTGTTAAATTTTGTGAATATCGGTTCAGATTTAGATATAGCTCCCAAAAATATGTTCGTCCGATTTTAGGTAAATAGTGCACCATATATATTTTCGTCCAATTTTTTTGTAAATGGTGCACCAAGGTTCCTATATATATCCATCGATTTGCACAAAATTTGGCATAGCGTACTGAATTAAGTCTAGAAAGATGTGTGTTAATTTTCGGTTCAGATTTAGATATAGCTCTCACATATAGATTATATTTTTAACAATGCAGCGTACCGAATAGCGTGTATCAATTTTGCTATCAATAGTTTTCCATAAATCTAAATCTGCTCGAATGAAATTAAAGTTACTATAGGTTGGAGAAAGAAGGAACATAGACATGATATTGTTAGGATACATATGTACAATATACCCAAAGTGGTGAAGGGTATCATATAGTCGGCCCAGTCCGACTTTACTACATTCCTTACTGGTTTTGTAATGAAGCTGGGAAGACGTTGTCTGGCCCAGTGGCTTTGAATGGTGATAAGCTCCTCAATGCATCGTATACCATGTGTCCATTAATCTTAGGTTCCTTTGATCAGTCTTCCGAATTTTACCCATTTAATGTTGGACTTGTTTCGGAAGAATATTGTTTTCGGAGGCGGCCGTAAGATTTTAAACCTAATATGTTTATGGCGTACCCTTGTGAACATCGTCTTTTAAGTTTGCTGGACATACAATTATATCGAATTCTAACAACGAAGGTTCATTTATCGCCTATGTTACCGATTTTTAGATCGTTGGTATTGATGAAATCTAAGAGGACCTGAGCACTGCTGACGTTTACTACATTTATTACATATTATACAGGTATATGACGTTTTCGACGTTTAAAACTTTTTGACAGTCGAAAATCTAAAAATTCATCACAAGGACCATCCCTGGTCACTATCAATTAGTACTTCGTTACGTGCTTTACCCGCCGCTTATCTTTTCCTCGGCTCTCTTACTCAAGTTGGTGGGTGTTTTCCTCGCTAATCTTTATGGTATCCTCATCTCCAATCCTTACCTTCAAAATCTTAAAGAAAACCCCGTTGGACACGTAGTTCGCCTTGCCCTTAGTTTTGATAAGACTTGACATTGAAGATAAATATGGCCAGGCCCATCGCAAGTAGAGTTCCATATTCTTTCTCCTCCCTGCGTAGTACTTCGATTATTATGTAGGAAGGACCCATTTCCTTACCAGATTAATTTTGATTGTTCCATTTATTTGCACAATATCCGCAACAATTTTTATACCCTTCACCACACTGTGGTACAGGGTATTATGTCTTTGTGCATATGTTTGTAACAGGCAAAAATAATTGAGATAGACCCATGGTTCCTTTTGAGAATATGCATAGAATCACTTTCTAAGTCGATTTATGCATGTCCGTCCGTCCGTCTGTCTGTCTGTCCATGTTAAATTGTAAACAAAGTACAGGTCGCATTTATGATCCGAATTGGATGAAATTTGGCATAGGTCACTTATTCGGCCCAAGGACGAACCCTATTGAAATTGGGAAAAATCGGTTCAGATTTAGATATAGCTCCCATATATATATTTGACCGATTTAATGTAAACGGTCCCTATATATCTTTCGATTTGCACGAAATTTGGTACAGGCTAATCATTTAGGCCTATAATGATGTCTGCCAATTTTCGTGAAAATCGGTCCAGATTTAGATATAGCTCCCATATATAGTTTCGTCCGATTTCATGTAAATGGTGCCCCAAAGTCCCTATATATCTTTTGATTTGCACGAAATTTGGCATAACGTACTGAATTAAGCCTAGAGTGATGTCTGCCAAGTTTCGTGAAAATCGGTCCAGATTTAGATATAGCTCCCATATATAGTTTCGTCCGATTTCATATAAATGGTGCCCCAAAGTCCCTATATATCTTTCGATTTGCACGAAATTTGGCATAACGTACTGAATTGAGCCTAGAATGATGTCTGCTCACTTTTGAGAAATTCGGTCCAGATTTAGATATAGCTCCCATATATAGTTTCGTCCGATTTCATGTAAATGGTGCACCAAAGTCCCTATATATCCTTCAATTTGCACGAAATTTGGCATAACGTACTGAATTGAGCCTAGAGTGATGTCTGCCAAATTTCGTGAAAATCGGTCCAGATTTAGATATAGCTCCCATATATAGATTCGTCCGATTTCATGTAAAAGGTGCACCAAAGTCCCTATATATCTTTAGATTTGCACGAAATTTGGCACAACGTACTGAATTAAGCCTAGAATGATGTCTGCCAAGTTTTGAGAAAATCGGTCCAGATTTAGATATAGCTCCCATATATAGTTTCGTCCGATTTAATGTAAAAGGAGCACCAAAGTCCCTATATATCTTTCGATTTGCACGAAATTTCGCATAACGTACTGAATTGAGCCTAGAATGATGTCTGGTATGTTTCGTACAAATCGGTCCAGATTTAGATATAGCTCCCATATATATAGTTTCGTCCGATTTCATGTAAATTGTGCACCAAAGTCCCTATATATCTTTCGATTTGCACGAAATTTGGTATAACGTACTGAATTGAGTCTAGAATGATGTGTGACAAGTTTCGAGAAAATCGATTCAGATCTAGATATACATATTTTCGTCCGATTTAATCTAAATAATGTACCAAGTTCTTATGTTGCATAGCGTTTTGAATTTAATCCAGAATGATGTGTGCCATGTTTGGTGAAAATCGTGATAATAGTCTTGTTTAATATACCCATAGTGGTGAAGGGTATCATATAGTCGGCCCCATCCGACTTTACTACTTTCCTTACTGGTTTTTATCTGACAAAGGCCGTTGCCTTTTGTAATTGAGGAAGAACCCATTTCCTTACCAGATTAATTTTGATTGTTCCATTTATTTGCACAATATCCGCAACAATTTTTTTAGGTGTTTTATGCTCTTTAATGACTCAAACTCTGGCATTAGATAGTCTCCCTTGGAATTGCAGTTGTCTAGATCAATGGGAACTCCCCCTTACAGTAGGTTATCCATGATCTTATTGTTGACCGCATTTTTAACCTCCTTATAGGTCTCGAATGGACACTTCCTTACCATTCATTGCAGTTGTCTTCTTCTTTCATGATTTCTGGATGGATTTTGATTGTCTCATTAGATTTGGGTAGGCTATACATTATCTTGCTATTAGCCAACTGTAAGCTATTTATTCCGGGTTACACCTAATCATTTCGCCACTTGCGAGGAAGTGGAGAGACTTACATATTTATACTTCCTCATAGTCAGTTTTGGACGGCGGAACAAAGTCCTAAATGTGGGTAATCATACTATCACATTACCTTCAGTTTTCACTGGCCAGGAGGTTTTCTTCATAATATAAAGAAAACGTATTAATAAATTACAGTCACTTTGAATGGAAAATACCGTTACGACCTTCAAAACATCGGAAAAGCGGCTTGCCAAAACATTAAAAATGTCCACCGAAAGCTCGAAAAACTTCTTCTATTAATATCCAATCTGCGTTATCGATGAATATCGACGTCGAAAGAACCATGAGCTGTACCAGCTATTCTCGGACATCGACATTGTCAGACGTATTGAGCTGTAGCGACTACGTTGGCCAGGTCATGTTGTGAGAATGGATGAAGATGCCCCAGCCCAGAAAGCATATAAAAGCGAACCAGCTGATGATTCACGCAGAAGGGGAAGGCCGCAATTTAATATTGCCCAAAATACCGACGCTCCTGGAAATCAAAAATGAAGCTTTAACATGCCGAAAATCAGATGATTTTTTTTTTTTTTTTTTTTTGTTGGGCCTCTGACACATACAACGAAGTTTTATAAATAGAATTGGAAATGTATGTATGTTGTGCTCCTGGGACCACCTTAAATTCTTGAACATGCACTACCCTCTACCTTGCATATACCTAACGCAATTTAATATTTCAAAATTTTTCTTAGCAAAACTAATTGAATATTTATTCAATAGCAAAAGTTCATATAAGAAGTTTGTGTATAAAACAAAAAGAAGACACACAGGTCTTTGGCACATTAAGTGCCATCAAGAGTCATAACGAATATGCCAAGGTTTCGCGGTGTTAGATAACAACTACGACTTTGACTAACTACCTACTCGAGCTTTGTCAAAGTGGCATCACGGTACACGTGTTGGATGTGCTCACCAACACCTTTGTTTAAAGTGGTAGCTTTCTGGTGAGCTGACAATCTTTAATATGATGCCCAATTCAAATGCATTCCAGCGTTTCAAATTAAAGGGTCATTCGGAAAGTTCATGTCACCTCAAATAATAATAATACAAAATTCTGGGGATTTTCTAAGTCACTTATGACTTGGTTGGCTGACTGACTGGCTGGATGGTAGGTTTAAGTTGGTTGTCGCCACACATAGTCCTTGTGAATAGAAAACATAACTTTGTTCCTTTTTTGTGTAAACTAAAAGCACACACACACACCCATACATACATGAATTGGGACATACACACTACATCCTCACATTCCACAAGGCTCTGTGAATGGGAAACGGTTATAGAACGGTATGCTGTTGTGGTTTTTATCCTTTTGTTCAAATATATATACAACTAACTATAAAGGATTTACATTCGTTATGCCTTGGCATAGACATATAAATTTTCGTTGAGATTGTAATAGGGTTTAACGGATTGTTTGCGAAGTAATTTCAGAGAGTATCAAAGATCAAGGTTTAAAAACAGGGACATGCAGAGAGCCGTTTTTAAGATCTTTTTCACATATCTTTCAAAACGAGCACGCTTGCGTTGGTTTCGATATTAGTTCGATGAAAAAATTTTCGAAATGTTGAAATTAAGTACGACTCTCCACCCCATTACACCTGCATGATTTATAAAGTACTTGTTTGGTGTCTGTGTGTGTATATATGTATGTGTGCATGTATTCTTCTGATTGTTAATAGTATTTATATGGCAAAGTCGCGTAAAAGGACATTGACTTGCTATCATCATGCAAGTTTACACACTCCCACCCACACATTTGCGAACGTGGAAGAAGTAGTTGTGTGTGTGTGCGAGTGACTAGAATAGTTGCCTTTATATAACTTAACCGTATAAAACACGAATATTGCAGGCTTAAAATACTACAAAAGCTTTATATGAAATATTTAATATTCAGCCGAACACACATTCTCTCGGACTCTTATATATGTTGATGATTTTGTATGGAAGGCTGGATTTTGTGTCTGCAAAATTTTTTAATATATAAATGAATATCCTTTTATTACTTGGCGTCCAAAAGCAAGCCTATTATATCAAAAAGAATGGGAAATATGAAAATCTCAGGGGCCTATATGGCATCCACCATTTGGTATGCTGCGCCAAAAATTTATCCCGACACAAAATGCAATACACGTTATTCTAAGTTTGATTTGGTACATTGTGCACTAATTCGTCCGAAGCGGACAAACTTTAGTTACTTGGTGCATTGATTTGATGAAATCGGATGAAAGTATATATGGAAGTTATGAAACGTCTTCAAACCAATACGCTATGCAATAATTCATGTAAAGCGAACAGATATAGGCTCCTCCATTTGCATAAAATCGAACAAAAATATATGAGAGAGCTATATGTACATCTGAACCGATTTCATCAACAAAATATCGTGTAAATAGAACAGGATCTATGATATACCATTTACATAAAATGGGACAAAAGTATATATGTGAGACATATTTAAATATGAACCAAAAACGTCAACTTGCAGTAATTTCAGGACACTGTGCAAAATGTTATCTCAATCGGACAAACATTGACAGTATGGTGCAACATTTACATAAAATCGGAGGAAACTATGTATGGGGGCTATATCTAAATCTGAACCGATTCCAATAAAACTTGGCATACATAAATTTTGAGCTTATTCAGTGCGCTGTGCAAATTTTTTTGCCAATCGCCCTAAATTTGACACTTTGCACCAATATTGGGAATTTAGTGCAGCATTTATCTAAAATCGGACAAACAAAACTTCGCATACATCAATCTGAACCTAATTTTGTCTCAATCGGACTAACATTGATAGTATGGTGCTACATCCGATCAATTTTCGGTAGTTTGAAGCCGTAAGCCGCATTTTTCCATCGATGGGTCTGTAATTTGGTATATAGGGTTCTGGAATGCTTCAATATATATATATGCAGAATATGATCAATATAGATCTATGTTTTAGACATGGCCCCCATATAAAGGTATCGGACCACTGTCAATATTTTGGGGAGTTTAGACGTTTTTTCCTTGTAGTGACTACATTATTGGCATTCTGGGTTATTGCATATTCTTACGGAAAATTTTAAATACAATCCATGGTTTGATATAGCCCTTACGTAAATGTTCCGCCATTTTAGATAATTTAAAGGTTTTATCCAAAATTTTGGCAGGAACCATAACGATCCTTTTCTTACGTAACCATCATATAAGTTCTCTGTCCCCTTTTTTGCATCTTGAAAGTTATAGACGAATATCACCACCGAAGTGGCTGTAGAGATAAATACCCATTTGTGAGTATTTACTATATTGAATCGGTAATACCACATCTTACACCCTATTTCCGGATTTCTGTTATCAAATCGATTTAGAATGGATAGTTTTACGATACTTTAAAGACGTGGGTAAATACTTGAGTATTTACCCAAAAATTGGGTATAAACTCATTAACTGCCAAACCACTTGATATAGGCGGCCAAAATGTTGCTTAGATGTTTCTAATGTCAAAGCATATATTGAAATGCAAAAGCTCCTGGATCGAAGTTTTGATATAGCCGTCATATAACCGTATCTCCCGATTTAAGGTTTTTTTTTTTTGTCTATTAGACACATTTTACGACCAAAGTGTTCTCTTTGGGTCCGTGTAGGTCCACGTTTTCTGGTAGCTCCCATTCCCTATTTTGAGTATTTACCCAAAAATTGGGTATAAACTCATTAACTGGTGAACCACTTAATATAAGGAGCCAAAATTTGCCTCAGCCAAATTACAGGCAATTTGGTGGTAAAATCTGTCTAATAGACAAAAAATACCTGAAATCGGGAGATACGGTTATATGGGGGATATATCAAAACTCATATAATCATTTCAATATTTGCTTTGACATTAAAAACATATAATCAAAATTTTGGCCGCCTATGTCAAGTGGTTCGGCAGTTAATGAGTTTATACCCAATTTTTGGGTAAATACTCAAAATAGGGGTGCCTTTTTGCTACCAAGAAACACATGCAAAACCCTTAGGTTTTTGACAAAAGATTTTTTTATATTAGGCAACATCCGTATCAAATTTCAAAAATTTCTTCTCGAAAAAGTTTAAAATTTTTTGTCAGCATGAATAAAGAATAATCAGAAATATGTAAACATATTATAACGGGCTTTGTGTCGAGATAAATTTTATTCTGCAGCATATCGAATATTTAGACATAGCTCCCATGCAAATTTTTCTCGATTTCATACAAATGAATTACCGACTTTTGACCTTTCCTTACAGGTTTTTATATCCGAAGAATGACCAATTATTGCCACTTTGGCCGGAGTTACCTTTTTGAATTCTTACCTTGTCTGTGACCGAAGATCGTTTTCTCCAACAAGTATAGTGCAAAAACTTGAGTTTACATATATGATGTATGATGTTGCGGCACCAGTGAGACAATTGTTTGGTCGAAGTGACTGTGCCGGTTGGATGTTCCTTAAAATTGGGCATCGCTCAGACTACTTTGCGACAAATTTTGCATAAGGTTATTAATTTACACTCTTACCAGATAAAGCAGAACAAAACAATTAGGGGAGACTGGGGCACCTTCGGCACTTTTTTTTTAGAGCTCTATATCTCAGTACTTATTCAACATATATAACAACTTTATGGCTGATTATTGTCCTCAGACACTTAATTATAAAAAATAGTACCAAAAAGATATAAAAAAATAGTATTAGTTAAACAATTTTACAGTTTTGTAAAAAAAGTCAAATTCGCCGAATGTGCCCCAACCCGGGGTAGCTTCGGCATTTGATGGGGCACATTCGGCAACATAGTCATAGCCGGGTAATTGTCATCGCTATCAGTCTGGTTGAAATTCTGATCCTCTAAAGGCTCTATTTGGTTTTAATACGCCACACAATGTTTGAATTATAGGGCTTTATTTTCCAACGGCGTACGTTTACATCTCAAGCTCGCACACAACATCAGAAATAAGGGGTTTCTATCGCATTTTCGTCAATACAAGTACGTTTGATATTATATATGCAATTTCGGACCATATTAAAGGATTAGTTTTAAAGACAAACTCAAAAACATTTTAAGGAAATAATATTGCACAATCTGTATATGGCCGAATGTGCCCCACTTTAAAATGCCGAATGTACCCCGAATGTAATTTTTATAGTTTTTTTCATTTTTTTCGATCAGTTTTTATAAACATTATATTTTTAAACATTTCTATAATAATACACATCGTAGTTAACCACTTTTTAATAATATTGTCTTAAAAATTTAAAAAGTTTTATACGCGAAATACTTACGAAGTGGAATTGAAATATTACAGAAACATCTATAAAAATATAAAAACCCATGTATTTAAATAAGTTTATTAGCTAGAAATTTCAAACTTTGTGTCAGTTATTTATTTCGATATTCGATACCTATGTATCGAAACTAGTGATGTACGGTGAGAGCTTCATATCGAAAACGCGATTGCCGAAGGTGCCCCGATGCCGAAGGTGCCCCAGTCTCCCCTACAGTACATATTTTTTGGCGGGCCACAGATACGACTACTCTTCCAACTAGCCAACGCTGCCACAAATATCCCTTTCAAAACATATTTCATTAACGTTTTGTGGAGACCAGAGAAAACACACACAAACAAAACGCAGGAAAAACATAAATGAATCAAAGAAAACGCACAACACAAAAGCTAACACAAGACAGACTTTTCACGCAAGTGACTACTGACTTTTGAATACAAAAACCGAACCATAACGTAATACAGCATAAAAACTGCCCTAAAATAAACGCAACACAAAAGGCTACAAAATGGAAAAAACGAACGAGAGCGAATAAAAAAAACTAAAACAAACTACCAAAGCAAACAAATGTGCCGACGAAAGCTATGTAAACTAAGTCGTCTTCTTTAGCAGGACCATTGAAGCTTCTTCTTCGTGTTTCACCACATCTGCTGCACCTCCAACAAACCGTTCTAGCATCTTTACAAAGGTTGCACGTTGATGATAACATTCATTCGTCAAACATTGAATGTCGCAGCATGGCAGTCGTCATAACTCTTCGGACTCTGCAGCACTCAACCAAAAATAAAAGCCCACGCAACAGCGAGTGCTAGCCTTTAAGGATGTTCGCTGGAAGACATGGCAAACCACACAACAAACTGTAACAACCCACTTGGAGACCAACAACTAACAAATATGAATGAAACTCGCCTCTTCGCCTATATTGACACTCTTCAACACGTTTTCAAAAAATATATGAGTGCACTTTTCCAAAGACCATTGAAGCAATCGTCCTGGTACCATGAACAACAACAACGGTAAAGGCTGAAAAACTCAACTCATTTCATTTCAGATTTTTTTGTGAATAGAGGAAAAACAATTCTGATGTGAAGTGATGAAATGCCTGTGTTGGTTGGTTGGTTCGCTAGTAGGTAGCTTTTCACGACAGTTATGCCCTCTCATCTCATCCATCATCATAATGTGTATGATGAGAGAGATCCAAGGATCATAAGTTGTTGATGATGATGGTCGTGGTGATGGTGTTGCTGTTGTTGTTACTGATGATGTAATGAATAGTACCATTATTGTGAAAAAATAACTATTTGACTGGAGTGGTCCGAACATTCAACGTCATCTTAAAGCTACTGGCATTGAACTTTGAATTAATAAAAACAAAAAAATGATATGAAGTTGCGATTTTGTTCCGTGGAACGATTTTGTTCCGTGGAACATATAGAACGGATTTTGAATAGGTGTTCAACAAGAGGTCCCTGGGGAAGTAGGGAGTCTTTATAGACGAGCTGCAGCAGAGAGTCTTTATAGACGAGCTGCAGCAGGGAGTCTTTATAGACGAGCTGCAGCAGGGAGTCTTTATAGACGAGCTGCAGCAGGGAGTCTTTATAGACGAGCTGCAGCAGGGAGTCTTTATAGACGAGCTGCAGCAGGGAGTCTTTATAGACGAGCTGCAGCAGGGAGTCTTTATAGACGAGCTGCAGCAGGGAGTCTTTATAGACGAGCTGCAGCAGGGAGTCTTTATAGACGAGCTGCAGCAGGGAGTCTTTATAGACGAGCTGCAGCAGGGAGTCTTTATAGACGAGCTGCAGCAGGGAGTCTTTATAGACGAGCTGCAGCAGGGAGTCTTTATAGACGAGCTGCAGCAGGGAGTCTTTATAGACGAGCTGCAGCAGGGAGACTTTATAGACGAGCTGCAGCAGGGAGTCTTTATAGACGAGCTGCAGCAGGGAGTCTTTATAGACGAGCTGCAGCAGGGAGTCTTTATAGACGAGCTGCAGCAGGGAGTCTTTATAGACGAGCTGCAGCAGGGAGACTTTATAGACGAGCTGCAGCAGGGAGTCTTTATAGACGAGCTGCAGCAGGGAGTCTTTATAGATGAGCTGCAGCAGGGAGTCTTTATAGACGAGCTGCAGCAGGGAGTCTTTATAGACGAGCTGCAGCAGGGAGTCTTTATAGACGAGCTGCAGCAGGGAGTCTTTATAGACGAGCTGCAGCAGGGAGTCTTTATACACGAGCTGCAGCAGAGAGTCTTTATAGACGAGCTGCAGCAGAGAGTCTTTATACACGAGCTGCAGCAGAGAGTCTTTATAGACGAGCTGCAGCAGAGAGTCTTTATAGACGAGCTGCAGCAGAGAGTCTTTATAGACGAGCTGCAGCAGGGAGTCGTTATAGACGAGCTGCAGCAGGGAGTCTTTATAGACGAGCTGCAGCATGGAGTCTTTATAGACGAGCTGCAGCAGGGAGTCTTTATAGACGAGCTGCAGCAGGGAGTCTTTATAGACGAGCTGCAGCAGGGAGTCTATATAGACGAGCTGCAGCAGGGAGTCTATATAGACGAGCTGCAGCAGGGAGTCTATATAGACGAGCTGCAGCAGGGAGTCTTTATAGACGAGCTGCAGCAGGGAGTCTTTATAGACGAGCTGCAGCAGGGAGTCTTTATAGACGAGCTGCAGCAGGGAGTCTTTATAGACGAGCTGCAGCAGGGAGTCTTTATAGACGAGCTGCAGCAGAGAGTCTTTATAGACGAGCTGCAGCAGAGAGTCTTTATAGACGAGCTGCAGCAGGGAGTCTTTATAGACGAGCTGCAGCAGGGAGTCTTTATAGACGAGCTGCTGCAGGGAGTCTTTATAGACGAGCTGCATCAGGGAGTCTTTATAGACGAGCTGCAGCAGGGAGTCTTTATAGACGAGCAGGGAGTCTTTATAGACGAGCTGAAGCAGGGAGTCTTTATAGACGAGCTGAAGCAGGGAGTCTTTATAGACGAGCTGAAGCAGGGAGTCTTTATAGACGAGCTAAAGCAGGAAGTCTTTATAGATGAGGGAGTCTTTTTAGATGAGCTGAAGCAGGGGGTCTTTTTAGGTGATCTTTTTTTTTTTTTTTTTTTTATTATTCTTTATTGAAGTGTATATTAAAATTTACAATACATTTTCCCGCGAAGCTTTTAGCTTGTCTGCAGGATGATCTTAGTAGTAATTTATATATATACATTTTACAATTTTCATTTCAACAGTTCAACTGTAGATTATCAGACATTTCCAAAAAATCTTATATTCGAAGATTATAAGCTTATTAAGTGGTTTTTCAATAGTTTTTTTCTTTTCATTTTATTTCTAATATTAAATATTTCCAGGGGCAGTTCATTTAGGGCACTTGGAAGGCTGACCTCAAGAGCTCTTCTGCCATATTCGTTTTTGAAACTGGGTATCTTGTATCTCCCTTGTGCCTGTCTTCTTGTGTTTATATTGTGGTCGATATGTTGCAACAGCGAGTTATCATCAGAGAATTCGCTTGTGATTACAGATTTGTAGAGATTTTTTATGTTGAGAATATGCAGCTTTTTATGTATACTGTTGTTGTTACATTGTCGTGCTGTGGAGCGTTGAGTACCTACAGAGTTTGAATGTTGGTCGTATAAATTTGATTTATTAAGGCTTTTCTGAAGTATTTTCAAAACTCTGTTTTGGGCAGTTTGTAATATTGAAATATTCGCTGAATTTCCCCAAGAAGTTATTCCATGCCTCAGATAGGATTCTGCTAATGAAAAATATGCTTGTCGGATGACATGATATGGAGCACAATTGCTTAGGTGATAAATGGCGTATGATGATTTTCTAAGTTTTTTTATGACGTTATCAATATGTGACTTCCATTTAAAGTGAGTGTCCAATATCACACCAAGATATTTATATGTGTCGACTACTTCTATCTTAGTTGTGCAGTTATCGACATATTGATCGTTGGTTGTATCATTTGTATGTATACATTCATAATTGTGAAATATTATTGAAATATCTGTTCCTGGTGTGTGTCTTGTTCGAAAGTGCATAAGCTTCGTCTTACTAGCATTAATGACCAGGCCATTATCGTGACACCATCTGGTTAGCTTATTCATCTCCGATTGCATCCTTCGTTCTGCAGAACGTAAGGATGTATCTGATACTAATATTGCAGTATCATCAGCATACGAGAAGGCAATGCTATCGTTGAGTGTTTTGATCATGTCGTTTGTGTATATGATGAAGAGAATAGGTCCGAGTTTAGATCCTTGCGGGACACCATACTCTGAGGTGTATTTATCACTTGTGGTGTTGTCTATTTTGACTTTAAACGTGCGGCATTTTATGTAGTCTTCAAACCATTTTAGACATTGGCCTCTTATTCCGTTTTTTTCTAAAATGCTCAGTAGCCTTTGATGTGACAGAGTGTCAAATGCCTTGCTGAAATCAATGAACATTGCTAGGCAGTGTTTGTTTTCAGATAAATTCTTGTTGATTTCGTTTGAAAAGTGTCCCAAGAGTTTATTAATGCTTTTTCCTTTTTGAAATCCATACTGGCTTTTATTTATAATACTATATTTTTTCAAAAAATTATTAAGTCTTCGTGTCACAATCTCTTCTAAAACTTTTTCAATGATGGGGAGAAGTGATATTGGCCTATAATTTTCGTATGACGATTTAGGGCCACTCTTGTAAATTGGTCTAATTATGGACGTTTTCAGGATATCAGGAACAACTGATTCGAAGAAGCTTTTGTTTATCAAAGTTGTTATCACAGGTGCTAGTATTTCAGAATTATTTTTGAGATCGATTGGTCTTATACCATCACAACCTGGACCCTTTTTTGTATTTAGGCTATTCAAAACGTTTGCTACTTCTGCAACATTTGTATTTTCTAAATATATGGAATTTGGTACGCTATTTTCAAATGATGTCAGTGTAGTCTTTGTACAGTTGTGTACAATGTTTTCAACATTTCTTTTAAACTGTTTTGCAAAGTTTTCTGCGATTGTCACTGTGTTTTGATTGGCAAAATTAATTTTGAGGGTCTCGTCTATGCTGTAACTCTTCTTTCCAATTACCTCGTTTATCGTTTTCCAAGTGTCTCGAATATTATTTCGGCTTTGGATGAATTTGTTGTAATAATATGCATTCTTAGCAAATATGATCGTTTTATTAAGTTGGTTGTTAAAAGTTTTGTAGAGTCTTTGATTGAGTACTGTTTTAGATTTTCGGTATTTCTTGTACAACTTATCTCTCACACAACAACATTTTATTAGCTCATCAGTCAACCAAGGATGTCCATTTCTGTTTTTCATTTTGGATTTAATTTGTTTAGTTGATTTTTCGTATATTTCAGAAAATGTCTTGAAAATTTTATTAAAAAGGTCATTTGACCCGTTAGCTTCAACTACGATTTGGTTCCAATCGATTTTTCTTATTTCATTATTTACTTTTTTATTATTAGGTTTTTCATTCATGGATTTTTGATTAGATTTGTTGGTTGTTACAACATCTATTTCCATACTCCCAAATATTGAAAAGTGGTCCGAAATCGTTGTGGTTATTATAGCAGTTTTAATATTGTTTGTTGCATTATGTCTTATAAACAGGTGATCGATGCAACTTTTTCTGCCAGTACGATCATCCTCTCGAGTTATCCCAGTTACAAGACACTCGAGGCCATTGGATGCGCACATGTCTAAATAATTTTTAACCGACAAGGTGTTTGCGTTGATGTCAATGTTCATATCGCCGACTAATATGATGTCTTCTTTTTTATTTACTTTATTTATGCTGCAGTCCAGTTCTTTAATAAAGTTTTTGATGTTCGAACAGGGAGGACGGTAACATGGAATTAGTGTTGTGGTTTTGTTGGAACCTAATTTCATTTGTATTTGCATAGATTCAAAGTGTATTGTTTTTGTGGTAATAATTTGAAAAGACATTTGATCTGCTATGTACACTGCAATACCTCCTCCTCGGTTTTCTCGATTTAGGAATGTGGAATTGTAGCCATTTATTTTGTAAAATTGAATTTCATCATCATTTATATTAGTTTCAGTTAAAATTATTATTTCAATTTTGTTTAATATGTCCTTTATTCTTGTTAGAAATTCGGTAAAATTCTTCCGAAGTGATCGAATATTCATACAAATTAAAGATATTGTTTTGGTATTTATATGTTCATTAAGTTCATTGAAGGTGTCCAATAGTGTAGTCGTATAATTCATTTTTTGTTTATTTGTTTTGTACTATTTGTAATATTTAATTTACGGTTTTATAAAAAAATTATTTTTTCATAAAAAAAGTTTCGAAAAAAATTAGGCTGTGTTTCTTGTTTTTATTATTTTGTAACAGAAGTATATTCTTCAATTTGTAAAGTGAAAAAAAAATTAAATTTTATTTATTGATCTGCATTGATCTTTTCAATGTCTGATTGGTTATTTATAATTATTTGCGCACAATTTTCATTTCTTTTCGCATATATGCGACCATCTTTCACCCACACATATCTCCAACCATTCTCCTTTGCCTTTGTTTTTGCCATCCATAAAATACGCCTATTATCCGCAGTCAGTTCATCGTTTATATAGATGAATCTGTTTGTTGGGTTATTATTTTCATCATCGAGTACATTTTCATCCACTCGATGTCTCTTCATCTTTCTCATTATCTCCTTTTTCTTATTTAGAGAAGAGAACTCCACTATTATTTTGTTTTTCGTTTTTATACTGTAGGCATTATCAATATGAGCGTCGGTTACATCGACGCCTACAGAGGCTGCAACTTTTTTTACCACCGCCTCTGCTCCCATTACAACTGCATTAGCATTAGTTATTTCGATGTTTTTCTCTAACGCTTTTTGCTCAAGTCTTCTTATCTTGTTGTCCATTTCTCTAATTTGCTTGCTTTTCTCAAGGTCTTTATTCTGAAGTTCAACGACCTGAGAAGAGATATTTGAGAGTGTATTATTTATTTTGTTGAGACTCTCAGCCATGTAGTTGTTAGATGCGGTCAATGCGTTCATGTTGTTTATCATTTCTCTCATTGCTGATTTGATTTCTCCCATATCAACTCTCAGTTCAGCATAGTCACTGTTATTGTTGTTACCTTTCGGCGCAATGGTAGTTTTGATGTTGTTGTTAGTGGCGCTGGTTGTTGGTCCATCTTTAAACCGTTTGCTGTTATCATTGAGTACATCATCAGCATCTTCGTTCTCTTGATCTCTTTGTTTTTTCTGTTGATGGTAACTGCCGTGTGGTTGTTGTGATGCTTCTTCAGCACCAAGAGATTGCTGTTTTGATGTTGTTTGTGTATCATCCTGATACACGAACGTCTTATAGATGTTGTTGGGGGATTTTTGTCTAGGTTTGCAAATCTCGCATTTCCACTCCAATTTTCGTGCAGTACTCATTGTTTTATAACTCGCCTCAGAGAGCACAGTGCAGGGTGAGAAATGAAATTTCCTATCGCAGCAGCGACACCATACGTAGTTGTTGGTGTTTATTGCTGTTTTACATTTGCTGCACATAGTTGTTGGCACTTGTAAGAAATCCATATTTATGTTAAAAAATGGGAAAAATATCAACGATACGACGATGCGCGAAAATTTGGAACACGTCCGCTTACTTGAAAAGCTTCAGCTCGACTGAAGGAGTCTTCATAGACGAGCTGAAGCAGGGAGTCCTTATAGACGAGGTGATACAGCTAGTCTTTAAAACGAGCTAAAATGTGTCATCATAGACGACCTGATGGGAGAATTTATAGATGGGCAAAATTGAGTCTTTATAGGTGGCCTGGAGGGATTCTTTATAGATGAGCTGATGGAGGCACCCTTTATAAATGAATTGAAAAATTGATTCGAATTGGATGAACTTTACCACAGGTCACTTATTAGGACGAAGGACGAACCCTATTGAAATGTGAGAAAAGTGATTCACATTTAGCCAAAATTTTGCATAGGTTCAAATTTAGATATATCTTCCATATATACTTTCGTCCGATATTATGTAAATTGTGCACAAAACTCCCAATATTTAACTGTTTGAGACAAAATTTTGCGCAGTGTACTTAATTAAGTCCAGTTTCATGTCTGTAAAATTCCGTTGAAATCGGTTCAGACTTAGATATAGCTTCCACCAACCAACCTTCTAAGGTTTGTCCGATTGAGACAAAATTTTGCTCAGCGTACTGAGTTAGGCCCATATAGGAATATGAGATGTTTAGTTGAAATCGGTTCAGATTTAGATATAACTCATATTTAAATTTCCGTCAGTTTTTAATGGTATTATATGGTCATGGCGAATTTTCCAACCGAAGTTGTTGTAGTTTGGAATTCTGGAAACGAAATTAAACTATTTCGCACTATAACATGAAGGACCCGCACCATTCTAGGCACTTTCAGGGTCCTTGGTAAATTCTTCCAACGAAGTGGCTTCCGCGTCTTAGTGGACAATTTGGTGTCGCGGGATTTTGGTGCAGAAGGTCTTAATCTGTGTGTCTGAAATTTGTTATTTAGAAAATAATTCCATATGTAGTTTGTCAATACAAACATGACCACTGTACATGTTCTTAAATTTTCTAGCCATAGGAAAACCTTTTCTGAAACATTTTTCAATATACTTTATAGTAGAGCATTTTAAACGCAGCAATGTCCATGAGGAAATAATTCACCCCATACCTCCGGGAATTTAGAGATCCATTTTTTATACTGCCATTTTTTCCAAGAGAATAAATTGCATTTTCTTTACAGGCCTTTTCACCACTGCGAATCTACACCATGAGACGGGATATTGTGTGAAAATTTGTTTATAAAACTCATAAAAACGCATTTCATTTGACTGAAATCAAAATAACAGCAACAAAAACAAAAAGACGGTACAAAACTTGAATATGAATCCTGTGTGAACAATCATCGCCATCATCATACAGCCAACCACCCATACAAATAATAACCGCTACAATAAACTCCAATCCTTTTTTATTTGTTTTTGTATTTTGTTCATATTTTTTAATAAAAAACGCGTTGCAGACACTGAGTCTCAGTTCTATGAAAGAGTCTGTGTTTGCAGTTGGGCTTTAATTAAATTTCGAGCCTCACTATTTTTCTATGGAAAATCTGTCTATGATGCCATTGCTGTTGGTTCCTGTTACTGTCATTCATTAAATTTTCCATTTGAGGTAAACGTAACGAAACAAATCAAAACAAACAAAGAAATCGAAAAAAAACTCTACCAAAAGAATGGAACAGTCTCTTTTGGAAAACTGTTTTCATTTTATGAATTGATATCAATTAAAACTGAAGTGCGGATCAATTAGAGCATTTTGTTTCCGTTGAATTGTTTGGTGTTCCTTTATTTTTTTGGAAGTATATCTCAATTATAAGATAAAGGATAACAATTGGCTATATTTTATTGGGATGGGTTATCATTTACACAATATATGAATAAGTGGCTGTCATGCCTTCTAACGAGGGAACGTTTTACAATATAATTCTTTAAATCCAAATCAACACAGAGGTAAATGTATTGTGTAGACCAATTTATAAGGGCATTTTATTAAGTTCGAACAACAGTCCTTATGAAGAAACGTATAATGGATGTGAATTTCGATAGGATATCCTCCTGAAAGAAAATCTAACGATTTTGCGCAGTTCTTCAAATTTGAAAGATCAAGTTCGGCGTGAACCATCAGCTGGTTCGTTTTTATATGCCTTTTAAGCTGTGCATCTTCATCCATTCTCACAACATGGCCTAGCCAACGTAGTCGGTGCAGCTCGATGACTATGTCGATGTCCGGGAATATATAGTACAGCTCGTGTTTCATTCACGGCGGTATTCACCGTCGACACAGATCGACACATAGATCTTCCAGAGAATTTTTCTCTCAAACAGTTGAAGAGCTGCCTCATCTTCTTGCTTAAGTACCCATGCTTCAGATCCATACAACAGCACGAGTAGTATCAGTGGCCTTGCTTTTGAGTTGCTTACTCAGACCATTGTAGCATCTGTTCGCCAGCAACATTTTTCTCCGGATTTCAAAGCTGATGTTATTAATTTGTTTATGGCGTTTTAGTTGGTCCGAGTCTACTGGACGTCTTGCACGTTGATACCATCAGCATGGTCTTTTCGCCGTTTAGTGTCAGACCCACTTTGGCAGATATCTTCTCAATTTGTTCAAAGGTGGCTGTTACCGCTCCCAATTTTCGACCCATTACATGTGTCGTTTGGTATACAGAGTGTTATTTCTGTTCACATTTGCCTCTCGTATGAACTTTTCCAGGAGGATGTTAAACAGGTCACACGACAAACTGTCACCTTGTCTGAATCCTCGTTCGGTATTGAAAGACTCTGAAAGGTTCTTTTCAACTTTAACTGCTGACCTTGAGTCACTTAAAGTTGTCCTGCATAGCCGTATTAATTTTGCCGGAATGCGGATCGCAGACATGGCCTTAAATACCTCTGAACGGATAGGTCTGTCGAATGCGAGAGTGAAAATCTGGTCAATGGTGGTTTTGCCAGGTCTGAAGCCGCAATGGTATGGTCCAATAATGTCGTTGACCATTGGCTTTATATGCGATGGTTCCAATCATTGAGCATGCATTCCTCTAGCCAAATTGTACTAATCAGCTGGTGCATGCTCCTTACCAGCATCTGACCACCAGTCTTTAATGGCTCGGCTGGTAACCCATCGGCACCTGCAGCTTTATAGTTCTTCAGTCGATTGATTGCCATTTTGACCTCATTTTGGCTAGGTGGTATGCACCTTCATCATTTATTGGTTCTAGGATACCTTCTACACCGCTACTAGTTGAAACCAAACTTTTCAAAATGCTCCTTCCAGATCTTCAACACGCTGTTTGTATCTGTCACCAGGTTTCCTTCTTCATCTCTACAGGAGGATGTGCCTGCACAAAATCCTTTGGGTTGGTGCTTTACTCCTAGGTAAAATTTCCGGACTTGGTTCTTGATGGTGGTTTTCGATACCCAAATGTTGTTCCTTGCCATTGTGCTTCTATACTTTTATCGGGACAAGCAGTACTTCCGACCAGCAAGTGGGTAAGTTGAGCGGAGTAGGCTTCTGATACCTGTTGTTTTTGCAGCATTTCGACGTTGAGTTTCCGTGCTTTGTTAGATCGCACCTTTGCTGCTACATTAATGTAGTGATCCGAATCGATACTCGCTCCTCGGATCGATCGAACGCTATATAAAGGTTTACATTTTTGTTTCCCTATGTATTTCAAAAATCTGTCTTGATTTCAAAAGACAGGCGGATATGACTAAATCGACATAAAATCTTCTCCGATCAGGAATATATATACTCCGAGGCTTCCGTTAAAACAAATAGTCTTAATGGCCAAGGGCCAACGAGCATTTCATTGAGTTTCACAGGGACGAAAAAATGTTCTCTCATAATAAATCGCTTAAATAAACTTCCTTTTTATGCAAATTAACATAACAACTACAATAATAACAATGCCACAAAAAGATGACAACTCAACCACTACCACACACAGAGACAAATCAACAACACACATGTATATAATACAAATGCGGGTAAGTTAAGTGTTAACTGTGAAAATTTCTTTCATTTTTTAAGAATTTTTCTTTCGCAATGGCCTTCCTTCTTCAGCACGAAATATGCCCGCATTCTTATGATGGGACATATGGGGTGACTAAAAGCTTTATTTTTGAAATAAAAAATGTGAATAAATCCATCCTTGTATGGGTGGGTGTAGGTAAGTTTGCAGTTTTTTTTTTCTCTCATTGGTACGTGCTAAAAAATTTCACGGTCTGGCAACTTAATTCATTCATTCGTTTATACACTGTGTGAGAGTTATTTTTATCAACAACAAGAACAACAACGACATCATTTTTATTTACATTTTTGGTTCTAAATCCCACAGAAAAATAAAACAATTCATCTTTTGTTTCTACTTCACCAACCTGGGATGGCATGGCAGGGCATTCCGCTTACAATTTCATTCCATTTGGAGCTGTAGTCAAATTCTTCTTGTTCTTCTTCAGTCATTCTTCTTGGCAGCGTTGTATGTTGTGTGTAATTCTCAAGCTTTCGCCATTCATTCATTTGTTCGTTGATTCCTTCATTTTTCACGTGCACCACTTTTGTTTTTTGTCTTTATTTCAGTTTTAACTTGTAATAAAACAAAACCTGAAAAAAAAAACAAAAATAGAACGTTTTACAACAGCTCGTTAAGATTTGTTGAATAAATCATAGAATGTTGTAAGTTCTTCAGAGTGTGTGTGTGTTTTGTCTAATGTTGTAGTAGTTGTTGTTGTTGCTTTTGTTGTTGTTCTTCAGTTACCAGTGAACATTGTCTTCATCACTGCCTTTTGTTGGCCAAGTTTATTCAAGCTACACATATTGGGACATATGCCGTTTGTTGTCTTGATTAAAGGTGTGATTTTATGCGAATTTTACTCCGGCTCCCACAGGAATGCTAAACGAACACATACACACTCACTTGCAATGGATGAACATTGCAAAAAGGGTATGCGTGTGTAAATTATGAAGTCTTTCCATGTAACAAGGTCTTTATTAATGTCATTGTGTGAAAAGATACCGCTTAACAATATGATGGATTGTTTAACTTTTCCTGAATTTTATGTGACATGAATCGTTTGTGTTGTACATTTTTTAGGTAGTTTGAGTGTAAAATTCCCAGGTCATTTCAAGTGTATCAAAAATAGAATAACAAATCAAAGTAAAAAATGACAGTTGTGGTCATAGATCGTTGCTGATCGATTAATGAGACCTGGACTATTTATCAATTTAATTCACCTGAAAAATTATTGTGTGTATTCTATAGCGTATATATTTACCCCTGAAGACCCGATAAGATGATAGTATATCCAAGAGGAGTGGTAGACCACCTTTACAGGTGCTTACGTATTCAAATATTATTTAGTAACCCATTATCACACGAGAGGGGGAAATATAGCACTGATCGCTTTGAAATGTTCCGTGAGGTTCCAGTTATGTTCAAGGACAACGCCTATGATTTTCGGTGGTGATAATAATATTGTAATGAAGTGAACAGAAAACTTAATTTTTGTGTTTTTTCTAGTCGATCTACAGCCCCAATTTAAAGCCGACATCATAAATGAACCCACGGTGTAGGGAATCTGGACAAGTAATTAGACAGGTTGTACGGAATATTAAACGGCATATACATTATAACTATTTACCGGGTTAACCTACATTATGCGGATTTATTTGACATATATGCAAATGAATTGACAATAACCACTGGGTTAACGAAATCCGGTTAAATGTAAACATACTATTAGTAATGTTTGTTGACCTCTAGTTGGTCAAGAGGGTGCCAATACATCAAATATTACCCAAGCTCAGAAAATAGAACTACAGCAACTAAGATTTTCGTCGAAGTTGTGTAGAGTATTATATGGTCGGCCCGTCCGACTTTAATGCTCCGCTCACTGGTTATTATACCCTCCACCATAGTATGGAAATAATCATTTCCGACCCTATAAAGTATATATATTCTTGATCAGTCTAAGACGATCTAGCCATGTCCGTCCGTCCGTCTGCTGTAATTACGCAGAAGGATTTGAGATAGGGTGCTGAAATCTTGGATTGGGTTATCTTTTGTCTGCAGGCAGGTCAAGTTCGAAGATGGGTCTATTTTTTCTGGTAGCCCCCATATAACGGTACCTCCTAATTTTCAGTATTTTGGGTGTTTTGATCGTATTTTTCGACCGAATTGCCTGTAATTTAGTACTTCCAGTTCTTATTGGTTAGCAAATCTCTCCACTATAAATTATAAATATAGGTCAATTTTTTCGGGTAGCCCCCATATAAGGGTACCCCCCAATTTTCGGTATTTTGGGCTTCTTGAACGCGTTTTCAACCAAATTCTTTGTAATTTGGTTTTTTGTAGTCGTATATGGTAACAAACCTCCCTCCCAAAAATTATTAATATTCGCCCCTTTTAGGGGTAGTCCTCATATAACCCACGATATTCCCCATGTTCGAAATTGAACTAATTTTGGAAGAAATAATAAGATGGGCAAAGTTTGGATGAAATCAACAATTTTTGAAACAAATTTGGTCCAAAGAAACATGGGGTCTAGGACCAATATTTAGAACCATAATCGGTTTGTAGAAATGTCGGTATAGGTACACTTTTTGGTATGTTCCCTATATTTGTATTTCAAGTACCTGTCAGTATATTTATGGTGGAGGGTATCCAAAGTTCGGCCCGGCCGAACATAACGCTTTTTCACTTGTTTATATTAAAATAGTTATTTGATTTGTTCCGCGTTTTGAGTCTGGTTCTAGGACTCTGCTGTAATCATTTCACCTGTGGAGGATAGCGAGATAAAAAAATTAGAACGTAAGGTTCGATAATGAACTATAGCAGCATTTAGACCTAGCCCCTGTGTGGAGGTTACAGAAGGAGTGGACCGATATTCCCCATCTTCGAATTTGAACTAAGTTTGGAAGAAATAATAAGATGGGCAAAGTTTGGATGACATCTAAATTTTCTGAAATGGATTTGGTCCAAAGAAACATGGGCTCTAGAGCCAAGGTAAACATAGCAGCATACTGTCAAGTTTTCTGGTTCAGATGTATGAATAGCTCTCATATGTACACCTCAAATTTCGAAATGAAATGATGGTGTATACAATTATGAAAGTTGCTTTAAGTCTTTAAAAATTTAAAGAGAGAATTTACGCATAATTCCATCCAATCGGGCAGATTTGGATTCTTTCGTGTACCATTTGTATGAAATCGAGAAAAATTATGAATGGGAGTTATGTGTAAATCAGGGCCTAATTTAGCAACCGAGGCATACAACATTTGGTATGCTTCAACACAGAGCGCTGTCCACAATTTTATTTCGCTAGTAGAAACTTTTATTATTTGGTGCACAAATTGCACGAACTCAGACGAAAATATAAAGGGGTTATATCTAATCCAATACGTGTTAGTTTAGCTCCAATTTGGCACGATGTGTACAAATTCGTCCCAATCGGATATTCGATACAACTAAATGCTTTATTGAAGCTATATCTAAATCTGAACCGACTTCAAAAAATGTTGATCGCAATTCAATGCTCTCTGCAATATTTCATGTAATGGCACCTCGGTGCACTATTTGCATGAAATTGGACGAAAGTATACAGTGCTAGTAAAATAACTAAAACATGAAATGTGGTTTAGCCAGACTTCGGTTCGTTTAAAGTATTTTTAAAATTTCAAATCTGAACCGATTTCAACATATCTTCGCATACGTCTATCTGGACCTAAATTAGTACGCTGCGCAAAATTTTACTCAAAGACAAATATTGGGAGTTTAGTGTATCATTTACAAAAAATTGGATGAAACTATATATAGGAGATATATCTAAATCTGAACCGATTTAAAAAAAAACTTCGCAGACATCAGTCTGGATCTAATGCAATACTCAGTGCAAAAATTTGTCTCAATCGGACAAACTATATCTAAATCTAAACCGATTTTAACACCAGTAAGGAAAGTAGTAAAGTCGGACGGGGCCGACTATATGATACCCATCACCATACCCATAGTGGTGAAGGGTATCAGGACTATTAACCAGGACTATTAACCAGGACTATTAACATGAAATTGGATGAAATAAAATATGTGATATTTATCTAAATGTGAATCTACCTAGATCTATCCATAAAGTATGTAAATCGACTTCAAACAAATATAAATATGTCATGCGTTGGGCTATGTCTGTACTTATAGAAAACGCAACTATGTAATTCTATGCTCAATTTTGTAAGTTGTGCAAAATTTGATGTCAATCTGACTACATGAGGAGTTTGATGCCTAATTTACTTGAATCTCTATCCAAATATTAAGCGATTTCAAACATACATGTCACAGGTTAGGTTACAGTAATTTCAGAAAGTTTTGTTCCTATCAGCCTATTGGTTCCTTGGTGCGTCAATTACTTAAAGGAAATCTATATTAAAAGGGAGCTATATCTAAATCTGGACCGTTTTTCACGAAACAAGGCAGACATCACTCTAGGCTCAATTCAGTACGTTATGCCAAATTTCGTGCAAATCGAAAGATATATAGCGACTTTGGTGCACCATTTACATGAAATCGGACGAAACTATATATGTGAGCTATATCTAAATCTGGACCGATTTTCTCGAAACTTGGCAGACATCATTCTAGGCTCAATTCAGTACGTTATGCCAAATTTCGTGCAAATCGAAAGATATATAGCGACTTTGGTGCACCATTTACATGAAATCGGACGAAACTATATATGGGAGCTATATCTAAATCTGGTCCGATTTTCTCGAAACTCGGCAGACATCACTCTAGTCTTAATTCAGTACGTTATGCTAAATTTCGTGCAAATCGAAAGATATATTGGGACTTTGGGGCACCATTTACATGAAATCGGACGAAACTATATATGGGAGGTATATCTAAATCTGAACCGATTTTCACAAAACTTGGCATACATCACTCTAGGCTTAATTCAGTGCGTTATGCCAAATTTCGTGCAAATCAAAAGATATATAGGGACTTTGGGGCACCATTTACATGAAATCGGACGAAACTATATATGGGGGCTATATCTAAATCTGGACCGATTTTCACGAAAATTGGCAGACATCATTATAGGCCTAAATGATTAGCCTGTACCAAATTTCGTGCAAATCGAAAGATATATTGGGACTTTGGGGCACCATTTACATGAAATCGGACGAATCTATATATGGGAGGTATATCTAAATCTGAACCGATTTTCACAAAACTTGGCATACATCACTCTAGGCTTAATTCAGTGCGTTATGCCAAATTTCGTGCAAATCGAAGTATATATATAGGAACTTTGGAGCACCAATTTACATGAAATCGGACGAAACTATATATGGGAGCTATATCTAAATCTGGACCGATTTTCACGAAACTTGGTAGACATAGTTATAGACTGTACCAAATTTCGTGCAAATCGATATATATATAGGGACCGTTTACATTAAATCGGTTAAATATATATATGGGAGCTATATCTAAATCTGAACCGATTTTTCCCAATTTCAATAGGGTTCGTCATTGGGCCGAATAAGTGACCTATGCCAAACTTCATCCAATTCGGATCATAAATGCGACCTGTACTTTGTTTACAATTTAACATGCACAGACAGACAGACGGACGGACGGACATGCATAAATCGACTTAGAAAGTGATTCTATGCATATTCTCAAAAGGAACCATGTGTCTATTTCGTTTCCTTTTGCCTGTTACAAACATATGCACAAAGACATAATACCCTGTACCACAGTGTGGTGAAGGGTAGAAAAACTTTGCAGACATCAGTCTGGACCTAAATCTGAACTCTGTGCTAAATTTTGTGCCAATCGGACAAATATTGGGAGTTTGGTGCATTATCCACATAAAATCGGACGACTGTATATATGGGAGCTATATCTAAATCTGAATCGATTCCAACAAATCTCTCCAAATCAGATCATAAATGCGACCTGTACTTTGTTAACAAAAATACATGGACGGACAGATGTACATGCATAAATCGATGCATATTCGCAAAAGGAACCATGGGGCTATCTCGATTCATTTTGCCTGTTACAAACATATGCACAAAGACATAATACCCTGTACCACAGTGTGGTGAAGGGTATAATAAATTTGATTTTGGCTGATAATAAAATGATAAGAAATTTTAAATCAATATTCAAGAAAATGACAAGGAACTTAAAGAAACTTATTTGAATTTTCATTCAAATTCCGAAAGATCAGAAAAATTAGCCAGCTCCAACTTATGCAAAGGTTGGATAGGAAATACCATATTTTCTTCCAAGTGTTTCGGAATTCTTCAAACTTCACGGCGCATTTTATTTCATTCCGATGTGATTAATTTTAATAAGTTGTGTATTCAAAAAATCAATATTGGTTGAACACATATTTGAAGCTAGGAACCAAATATAATTTTTAACAAGCCCTTATTGTTATTTATTTTTTTTGGAAATAGCTAAAGTTTTAGCCAAATTTAAGAGAGTAAAGACAATGGAATTTATACAATTCAGTTTTCAGATGTCGCGCTTTTGCTTATTATATCCTCCACCATATAGTGGTTCCATTGGGTGTCAAATCTTCCTAGCAAAATTTACATTAACATAGCCAGCATTTTTGAATGTTACGAACGATTATAGGTATTTCAAATTTCCACTTTATGGTGAAGGATATAAAAAGACCGGCTTGATTGAACTTTATTGTATTTTCACTTGTTTTACTATTAACTGAATTCGATCTAAATCAAACTGATTACATCTAATCTCTTACCTGCACCAAATTTATTACCGGATGAATCATTAGTGGTACAACAATTCCATCTTGTTTGCAGTAGTTAACAAGTGGGCTAAAAAGAGAAGCGACAATTACAATTAAAATTTCAAAATTATTCTTCATTTTGTGATGCTGAATATAAACTTAATTATCGAACATTTGTGACAACAATAAGAAAAATATCTCAATTAAATAATCTGATACAATTCAATTCATTAAATTTTAAAAGCCTGATAAACAAACTTTATACTTCTTTCAACATGTAGTCTAATTTCCTATCAACAAAACAAAGGCAAACATAAATTAAGAAACTATTCCATGAAAACTTAGCTTTCATATCATATGACAGCAATCCGCCATAATAAATCTCACTATCGTTGTGATTATCATCGTCATCATCAACGTCAGTCTTTAGCTCACCCGTTGCCTATCATCCAAACCAATGCCACCTGACTGACCTGAGCTGGTGCTACTGCTGGGTCAAGTGAAATAAATTCACAGGAAACTATAAAATATACAAACTTATAAATTATGTCATAAAAACTGATAAAACCGAGATAAAAAATTAAGCTTACAAGCATGAAAGCACTTTCACGCACACACAAAGGAGATGAGATACGGAAATGAAGAAAAAGTCCAATAGACAAATTGTAGCAAACAAAAATTTAATAGAAAGTCTTTTAATTAGAGACGACACTCCGCTGATAGTGGACACCCGAAATTAAAGACAAAGAAAGGGTAAAGTTTTGGGATTTGATGATAAGAAACTCTTATATTTAATATTATTTGTAGGTAAAGGGTGGGCATTTTTGGCCTGAATAATACAATAGTCATTAAAATAGATTTCAGCATATTTTCTTTGTACATTCAGCCGTTGATTTTCAGACAGTAATTTTTTTTTCTAAAGCAAAAGTATTTTCTATAGACAAATATATTCAACAAGAATGTTTTACGGACAAATTTATTCGGCAGCAGTTTTTCTATAGAAAAATATATTCAGCATTTTTTTCATAGGGAAATTACTTAAGCAGAAATTTGTCCACAGAAAAATATTTTCAGGAGCAATATATTTATAGATAAGGTATTCCGTAGCGGCAATATTTCTATAGAAAATTGTATTCAGCAGCAATTTACCTATTGACAAATATACTCAGCAGCAATTTTTCTATAGAAAAATATATTCTACAGCAATTTTCTGTATAAAAATATATTCAGCAGCAAATTTTCTGTGGAAAAATATATTCAGCAGCAATTTTTCTGTAGAAAAATGTATTCAGCAGCAATTTTTCTTTAGAAAAATATATTCAACAGAAATTTTTCTATAGAAAAATTTATTCAGCAGCAATTTTTCTATAGCAAAATGTATTCAGCTGCAATTTTTCTATAAAGAAAAATTATTCAGCAGCATTTTTTTTGCTATAGATAAGGTATTTATAGCAAAGTTTCTATAGCAAAATGTATTCAGCTGCAATTTTTCTGTAGAAAAATGTATTCAGAAGCGATGTGTATTTATAAAAATGTATTCGTTTGACAGTTTTTCTAACGAATAAGGCATTCTGCAACAAATTTTCTGTTGAAAAATGTCTCCACCAGCAATTTTTCTATAGAATAATGAATTCAGCAGCAATTTTTCTATAGAAAAATGTATTCAGCAGTAATTTTTCTAAGGAAAAGTATATTCAGCAGTAATTGTTCTATAGAAAAAAGTATTCAGCAATACATTTTCTATAGCAATACAGTTTTTCTAACGAATAAGGCATTCTGCAACAAATTTTCTGTTGAAAATGTCTCCACCAGCAATTTTCTATAGAATAATGAATTCAGCAGCAATTTTTCTATAGAAAAATGTATTCAGCGGTAATTTTTCTATAGAAGTAAAGTAAGAAGAAGTATTTTTTCAATAGAAAACAAATATTCAGCAATACATTTTCTATAGAAAAGTATATTCAGCTGTAATTGCTGTAGAAAAGTTATTCAGAAGCCTTATGTATATACAAGAATGTATTCGTTATGCAATTTTATTATAGAACAACGTATTTAGCAGCAATTTTTCTACAGAATGTGCTCAGCAACAAATTTTTGTGTTGAAAAATATCTACACCAGGAATAAGTCTATAAAATAATGAATTCAGAAAAAAAATTTCTATAGAAAAATGTATCCAACAGTAATTTTTCTATAGAAAAATGTATTCAGAAGTATTTTTTCTATAGAAAAATGTATTCATCTATAGCAAAAAATGTATTTGCCTATAGAAAACTATATTCAGCAGTAATTTGTCTATAAAAAATGTATTTAGCAGCAATTTTTGTAAAGAAAAACAGGGATATTCTGTCGCGTAGCCGGTGTTGGTATCTGTCCATAGGAGAAAGTCTTAATTCCCCGGCTGAAGGCCTATCATCTAAAAAAACTATGTTGTTTAAAAGGAGATTCTCTCATGTAGAAAGATTTTCCTTATAGGGGCTTTAGACCATATCTTTTGATCCACAACAGATGCAGCCACATATCGCACCATTTTGGAGTTGAGATTAGAGAGGGAATATAATGAGATTAGAGAGGGACTATTTCTATAGAAAAGCAATACGATAGATAAGCATATGCATATTTCTATTTTACACATTTCTATCACCCCAAAAGTCCACTTTTAATCCGCAGCTATCCCCAACTACCTAGCCATGCGCCACACAAAATTAGACCAGCTTTTAATTTCTTTATCTAAGACAATTCTCATTTATGCCACGGTTCGTTTCGACATTGAGTTGTATAGTGTGTTCGTATTAATTTTAAACAAATGTAGACTGTGTTAATTTTTTATCTCCGGCTTGTCATCTTTACTTTGCATTCTTTTGGAATTAAACATCATTAAATATGTAAAAGAAGAACACCCGAATTGTGGGCTGTGGTGAGGGAAATTAACCCCAAGCAAGTGCATAGAACAGCAATAATGAGTGAATGTGCTCCCGTAGGTAGCACTTGCAGTTCGACACAAAGAAACTTTGACGAGAAAGATGTCCGAATATTAGCCACCTCTTTTTTTACGGTGTTGTTGCTCTTCTCATTGACCACCGTTTCGAATAGAGTGTGTGTGTACGTTATAAAGTCAGTGGTTGTGTCAAATGTTGCTACCACTTTATAGCTTGAGAATTTTTGTTGGGGAATAAATTATTGTTATAGCTGTTTTCGGTAGCAATGAGATGTTCAAATATTTTTCTTTTTTTTCATAGTTAAATTTTTTATAAAATATGCAGATCATAAAGCATTTGTTCTCATTTTGTTGGCAGTTGTAATGTTTTGTCAAACTAATTAGTTTACTATGGAAGAAAACACAACATAAAACAAACAAATTAGCATAACAAAATACGTTTGGTGGGGAGGTTGGCATTAGCACAATTGATCTTACATGGGAAACATCAACCGTTACTACATTTATTTAAATTAATACCATAGACTCTCATGCAGATGTTATTCAGCAGCTATTTTTCTATTGAAAGAATTTTCCACCAGCAATTCTTCTATAGAATAATGAATTCAGCAGCAATTTTTCTATAGAAAAATTAATTGAGCAGAAAATTCTCCGTAGAAAAATGTATTCAGCAGTAATTTTTCTGTAGAAAAATATATTCAGCAGTAATTTTTCTATAGAAACATATATTCAGCAGTAATTATTCTGTAGAAAAATATATTCTGCATTAATTTGTATGTAGTAATTGTTCCCACCTGCAATAACTGTATAAAATAATGAATTCAGCAGCAATTTTTCTATAGACAAATGTATTCAGAAGTAATTTATCTATAGAATAATGTAATCAGAAATAATTTTTCTGTAGAAAAATTTATTCAGCAAAAATGTTTCTATGGAAAATATATTCAGCATTCATTTGTCTATAAAAAAATGTATTCAGCAGCAATTTTTCAATAGAAAAATTAATTCTGATGATTTTTGTTCTATAGAAAATGTATTTAGGTGCAAATATTCTATAGAAAAATATATTCAGCAGAAATTTTTCTGTAGAAAAATGTATTCAGCAGCAATTTTTCTATAAAAAATGTATTCAACATTTTTTCATTCAGCATTTTTTTCATTCAACATTTTTTCCAAGGAAAAATGTATTAAGCATGTATAAAACATGTATTCAGCAGTAATATTTCTATATACAGATATATTCGACAAACATTTGTCTATAAAGAAATGTATTCTGCAATAATTTTTCTATAGAATAATTTATTCTGCTGCAAAATTTTATAGCTAAATTTGTTAAAAAAAATTAAAAATGTATTCAACTGCAATTTTTATGCACAAATATATTCAATTGCACTATTTCTATAAACAAATCTATTAAGATGCACTTTTTCAGCATTAAATGTATTCAGCAGGCTTTTTTCTATGGACAAATTAATTCAGCAACACTTATTCCTTAGATAATATAATTCAGCCATAACTTTTATATTGAGCAGTAATTTTTTGTACAAATTTCTTTTTGTTTTAATATAAAACAAATTAACTTTCTTTATTAAACAATATTTCTCCAACTTTCTATCAGAAAAAAAATATTTTTTAAAAAAAGATTAGTAGTAATCCCCTCCACCTTATTTAGCACTTTCATTCTAACCTACCTGTCCGATTATGTCTCGCTATGTAAAATTAATGATTCGATGGCTAAGCAACTGACAGTTAAAACTGTTAGAGAAACATTTAATTTGAAGTGGGAACTTTTGATGGAATTGTTTGTATAAGTACACGGCTTATGGTGAAACCTGAAGTTCTCCACAAGTTGATAAGAAGCAACATTCGTCATGCCTTAACGCTCCGTCACATTTGGCTGTTATGTTCGTCCACACACACAAATAAATGATCGCTTTTCATAAACTGAAACATTGTCTCTCTTTACATTCATTTTTCATTCTCCGGGGTTGGAGTGGGGGTTATTCTTATGAACGAAAAGTTCTTTGATCATTTTTCATATCGTTGTTGTATAAAATTTTATATTAAAATCCCATTAAAAAATTATTAAATTATCATAATATGGCCGATGCGGAGCAAATGAGTTCGTTGTGTGAGGTTAAGCGGCTACCAAAACGCAACTATTAAAAATCTTTAATTATAGTTTTCATTTCGAAAATTGGGATTAGAATTTAGCTCATCAACGCTAATATCAGGGAGAGAAAAAACACGAACAACAACAAACAATCATCAATGTAAAACATCAACATTTTAGACAGCGGCATAAATAAAAAATACATGGTTTTGTTGTATGATTGTACCCTATAATAAGCAGACATCGTCGGTGGGATTTTTTTGTATTATTATTTGCCTGAGGCGTTAATTTGAAACTAATTAAAGCAATTCTGGTTTTTACTTGATTTAAGTTGCATAAAGCTATACTAATTCTTTATAAAAAAAAAATCTTTAATTCGTCTATAATCTAAGTTATGAAATGTTTGTATAAAAAATATAATCAGCTGCAATTTTTCTATAAACAAGTAAATTTAGTAGATCATTTTCTGTAGAATAATAAATTCAGGTAGAATTTTTCTATAGAAATAATTTTTATAAACATAAATTAGCAGAAAATTTTCTATAGAAAACCGATTTTGGCAGTAATTTTTTCTAGGAAAATGTATTCAGCAATTATTTTTTATTTTTTTATATAAAACCACTAAGGAAAGTAGTAAAGTCGGACTGGGCTGACTATATGATACCCTTCATTACTTTGGGTATTATGTACATATGTATCCTAACAATTTCATGTCTATGTTCCCTCTTCCTCCAACCTATCCTATCTTTAATTTCATTCGAGCAGATTTAGAGCCGTCTGCGTAATATGGGGAAAATTTATGGAAAACTATAGATAGCAAAATTTATACACGCTATTCGGTACGCCGCGTTGTTAAAAATATAATCTATATGTGGGAGCTATATCTAAATCTGAACTTAATTCAGTAAACTATGCCAAATTTTGTGCAAATCGATGGATATATATAGAACCCTTGGGGCACCATTTACATAAAATTGGACGAAAATATAGATATGTCGAAATCTAAACCGATTTTCCCGAAACTCAACACTCATCACTCCAGACTCAATTCAGTACGCTATGCCAAATTTCGTGCAACTCGAAGGATACAAAGGGACTTTGGTGCCCCATTCACCGAAATTCGGACGAAAGTATATATGGGAGCTATATCTCAATCTGAATCGATTCCCACGAAATTTAACACACTTCGTTTTAGACTTAATTCAGTACGCTATGTCAACTTTCGTGCAAATCGAAGGATATATAGGGACGTTGGTGCATCATTTACATAAAATCCGACGAACATATATATGGGAGCTATATCGAAATCTCGACCGATTTTCCCGAAACTCACCACTCATTATTCTAGAGCCAATTTAGTACGCTAAGCCAAATTTTGTGCAAATCGAAGCATATAAAGGGACTTTGGTGCACTATTTACCTAAAATCGGACGAACATATATATGAGAGCTATATCCAAATCTGAACCGATGTTCACAAAATTTAACAAGCATCGTTCTCGACTATGCCAAATTTCGTGCAAATCGAAGTATATATAGAGACTTTGGTACACCATTTACCTTAAATCGGACGAAAATATATATGGGAGCTATATCCAAATTTGAACCGATTTTCAGGAAACCTAACACACATCATTCTAAACCTAATTCATTAAGCTGTGCCAAATTTCTTGCAAATCAAAAGATATATAGGGACTTTGGTACACCATTTACCTTAAATCGGACCAAATCTGAACCGATTTTTACGAAACTTCACACACATCATTCTGGACCTATTTCATTACGCTGTACCAAATTTCGGGCAAATCGAAAGATATATAGGGACCATTTACATTAAATCGGACAAATATATATATGGGAGCTATATCTAAATCTGAACCGATTTTTCCCAATTTCAATAGGGTTCGTCCTTGGGTCAAATAAGTGACCTGTGCGAAACTTCATCCAATTCGGATTATAAATGCGACCTGTACTTTGTTTACAATTTTTCATCGACTGGCAGACGGACGGACATGCATAAAACGACTCAGAAAGTGATTCTATGCATATTCTCAAAGGGAACCATCTCGATTATTCTTGCCTGTTACAAACATATGCACAAAAGATATAATACCCTGTACCACAGAGTGGTGAAGGGTATAAATATATTCTGTAGGCAATTATCTATAAAGATATTCAGCAACGATTTTCTATTAAATATAAATTCAATAGCAAGTTATCTATAGAAAAAATATATTCTCCAGTAATTTGTCTATAAGAGTACATTCAGCTAAATGTATTATAATGTATTCAGTATAAATTTTTGCGTATAAAAATGTATTCAGCAGCAATTTTTCAATAGAAAAATCTATTCAGCACAAATTTTTCAATAGCAAAATATATTCAGCAGCCACATTTATGTAAAAAATGTATTCAGCAGCAATTTTTCTATAGAAAAATATATTCAGCAGTTATTGTTCCCTATAAAAATGTAATCAGCAGCAACTTGTCTAAATATAGTTAGCAGCATGTTTCTATAGCAATATGTATTCAGAGAAATTTTTCTTATTTAGAAAACATATATTAAGGAACAATACTATATTTACGGAAATGAATTTGGCTGAATACACCCGTAAAAGACATTAAGCAATAGTTTAGCTACTTTGTTGGATTAATTTCGGGAACATTTCAAAAATACCGAAAACATGGTCCTACAACGATATAGTTTGTATAAAATTTTTCCTAACCTTCAAGAACACTAATATCTAAGTTGCAGTGACATCGGTGGGATAAGCGGTTAAAATCTTCAAAATTTCGATAATTGGGAGTTATATACATTTGGATAGTATGTCAAAACATGAGCCTATATTGATCATTTTCAAAGATGTGTGTCAGCTTCGAAAAACCCGGAATTCCAAATTACAGACCTTTTTGGTTGGAAAATGCTGCTAGAACCTCCAAAAAACCAAAAAATGAGAGCTACACCAAAACATGCACCGATATATCAAAATATCGACGGACATGGGTTACTCGATATAGAATTTTATTCTTCTTAGGAATACTCATCTTTACAGAATAAAAATTTAATATATATGGTGGAGGAATTCAGATAGTGCAATTGGTAACAGGGTAGATCTCCATATATATTTCAGGGAAAATTTATGGACCTATTCTTAATATACGTCGAACTGCCATATTTCGTCAACACAGCTACACCTTAAGAAAGAAGGAAGGAGCTTTCCATCAACCAAGAACCCGGAAATCCTACATTCAATCACTAAAGTTACAACCAATTTCAGGATTATCTTACCAAAAAATCAGGGTAAACTTTTCAATGGAACACCTTTTAAACCCATTACCAATCCGCTACATTAAAAGTATAACTGTGCCTCCAATTCGTGTAACACAAAGTCGACCATTACTTGGCGGCATATCTTTCTCTTAATATTCTATTCCTTCTTCTTACTTTAGGGGTTAATTTCGTCGTCGTCTTCATCTTCAATATTCAAAAAATAAACACTTCGGAGTTTCTAATTGTTTATAATTATAGCTTTTTATGCTAAATAACTACAAATGGTTTCATTATTATTTCGATAGCATGAAAATAACCCTGCAGACATTGTCGCCAGTAGCCAACAGGCTATTAACATTTCATAGACCACCTATGGTGTTTGATTCCCAAAACACACACACAAACAAACGTAGAAAAATAATGTAAAACACAAAATATTAAAAAAAATGAATATGAAGTTGAACACAAACAACACAAAAATAAGTTATTAACCATATATAATTAAGAAATTTACATAAGAAAGTTTTATACCAAACACAACAACCAAAGAACAAAACCAACAAAAATAAAGGAAACCAACTATCGGAAACAATTTGTAAGAGTTCCGCTATGAAATTGTATTCTATTTTAAGTAAATACTCTTCTTAATTCACAAATTTCTCACATAAATTTGTTATGCTTTGTATTCTTCTTATCGGTAATTGCAGACTTTTGGGGCGAAAGATTCTCCGAATATATGAAAGATTTCAATGCTGCCTCTTTTTCCGTTCAACACAAAAAAACTTTTCAACATTAATTATATATTTTATGCCATAATACCAGTCACACCACAAAGCCATACAACATCAATGGCCACACAGCACAATGATTAATAGTTTGTTATTTTTGCAGTCATAATTTTGACATATAAATAAAAATTCATAATCGGACATTGACACTGACAACCATAATCTGATGATAGATTTTTCTCTTCGTATTTTTGCAAAATATGACAAGAACAAAAACAATAGGAGAGAGGGAGAGGCATCATTAATTATGAGATTTAAATCTTTTATACTTTGCAGGAGATGTGTAATTTAATAATTTATTAAAATTAAATACCAAATAATTGAATAATAGCTATTAATTACACATTTGTGAAGATATTCGCTATCACGAGACCAATTTTTATACAATGAAATGAAAAATCTTGCAACACATATAGTGTCTGTATTTTATTCCTAATAAGAATACAAAAAATAATTACGAACTTCTATAAAAATATTCAAGGTGTAACTTCATGTGAGTTCTATATGATAAGCTAGGTCGCTGAAAAATCACAAAATACTGCACATTCGAGTGTAGGAAAGTTTGGAATGTGTGACCAAACCCAAATTAATAAATTGCAATCAAAATTCCAAAAACTCAAAGGGATACTATCATTTACTTACAATGATTTTTTTCAACATCACTGGGAACCATATTATTACATTGCCGTGACTTTCGATGCAATGCCTAATGGATGGTACAGTTATATAACGGATATAAAAAAGTAGACCCATACTAACCGATATTGATATTGCCGAGTTGGAACACGTGTCTCCAATTACAACCAGTAAGGAAAGTAGTAAAGTCGGGCGGGGCCGACTATATGATACCCTTCTCCACTATGGGTATATTAAACAGGACTATTAACATGAAATTGTATGAACTAAAATATGTGATATTTATCTAAATGTGAATCGGCTTAGATCAATCCATAAACATATCATTCGTTTGCTACAATGGGACAGAAGCATGTAAATCGACTTCAAACAAATATCAAGAGGACATCCGTTGGGCTATGTCTGTACTTCTCGAAAACGCAACTACGTTATTCTATGCTAAATTTTGTACATTGTGCAAAATTGCATGTCAATCTGACAAACATGAGGAATTTGATGCATCATTTACTTAAAATCGGACAAAAATATATATGGAAGCTATATACAAATATGAACAGATTTCAATGAAACTTGTCACAGGTTAGGTTATACAAATTTCAATCGTTCTCATCAGCCAAATATTGGTTCCTTGGTGCGTTAACTACTTAAAATCAATGGAATCTCAACCGATCTTCATAAAATTTGGCACACATAATTCTGGACTAAATTCAGTACTATGCTATGCAATATAAGAACTTTAGTAAATTATTTACATTAAATTGAACGAAAATATATATATATATATATATATATAGATCTGAACCGATTTTCACGAAACTCAGCACACATCTTTCCAGACTCAACTAAGTACGCTATGGCAAATTTCGTGCAAATCGATAGGTATATAGGGACATTGGTGCACTTTTTACATTAAATCGGACGAAAATATATATGAGAGAGACTTTAGTAAACTATTTACTAAAATCGGGCGAAACTATATGGGAGCTATATCTAAGTCTATACCGATGTTCACGAAACTTTGCAGACATCACTCTAGGCTCAATTCAGTACGTTATGCTAAATTTCGTGCAAATCGAAAGATATATAGGGACTTTGGTGCACCATTTACATGAAATCGGACGAAACTATATATGGGAGCTATATCTAAATCTGGGCCGATTTTCAAGAAATTTGGCAGACATCACTCTAGGTCCAATTCAGTACGTTATACCGAATTTCGTGCAAATCGAAAGGTATATAGGGACTTTGGTGCACCATTTACATTAAATCGGACGAAAATATATATGGGAGCTATATCTAAATCTGAACCGATTTTTCCCAATTTCAATAGGGTTCGTCCTTGGGTCAAACAAATGAGCCGTGCCAAATTTCATCCAATTCGGATTATAAATGCGACCTGTACTTTGATCCCAAAAATACATGGACAGACAGACAGACGGACGGACGGACATGCATAAATCGACTTTGAAAGTCATTCTATGCATATTCTCAAAAGGAACCATGGGTCTATCTCGTTTCCTTTTGGCTGTTAGAAACATATGCTCAAAGACATAATACCCTGTACCACAGTGTGGAGAAGGGTATAAAAACCAGCACCATATCTTTATTTTTGAAAAAGTTATGCGGCATTTATTAACCTTGCAATTTTAGTTGCTTTAGTTTTGGCCACCAGTGTATATCTACCGATTTCTACAAAAACATAATACTCGTTCTTCTAGCTTCAATTTAGTACACGGGGTTAATGGAAACTCTATATAGGAGTTATATCTGTCCCGACTGTGACCAATTTCAATAGGGTTTGTCCTTGGGCAAAAAAAAGAGCTATGCTAAATTTAATCCAGTTCGGATCAGAAACGCGACCTGTACTATGTTTACAATTTAACACAATTCGACTCAGAATGTGATCCTGCGCATATACTCAAATGTAATTATGGGTCTATATCGTTTCCTTTTGGAAATTACAAACATATGCCCGAAGTCATAATATCCTGTACCATAGTGAGAACTCAAAATACCAAATTACTAATTCAGGTGAAAACCGTGCTGAAAATCCTTAAAATACGGAAATTTTTGGGGTAGCGTTATCCACGTAGATATGAGTTACAAGCGGAAAGCTATGTTTATATACCCTCCGTTCTATTAAACCCAGGAGAGGAGCAGTATAGTCGGACGGAGCCGACCATATGATACCCTACAAAACTGCTCCTGAACTCTAACTTTATGCGGGTTTATATTTCGGCCATACAATTCAAAAAGTCTTGGCTCGTTTGATACGATACATTTTAACCGTTTATTATTAAAAATCGAAATTGGTCTGGACATTTATATTGAGGCTATGTTAAAACATAGTCCTATATCGAAACCAGTGAGCGGAACTGTATAGTCGGACGGGGCCGATCATATGATACTTCCACGAAAATCTAACTTTCTGTGATACTACATTCTGAGATTGGGCAATATTTCGCGATATTTGCACCCTCTTGATCGACTAGAGGCCAACAAATATTAATAATATTCAGTATATCTCTTCTAATTACTTGCCCCGATTCCTTTCACCAGGTGTTGTGTTGTGTGTTCGGCCTTCAATTGTGGTATATAGATCAACTCGAAAAAAAACACAAAAAATTAAGTTTTCGTTCCACTTCATTCAATATTATTATTTGATCATCACCGAAGATTATAGGCGTTGTCCTTGACAATACCTGAATCCTCATGGAAAATTTCAAAGCGATTAGCGTTATATTTCCGCCCTCCAATGTGTTAATGGGTTACTAAATAATATGTAAATCCGTAAGCACCTGTAAATACTTAAGAGTAAATCCCACATCCGAGTGCATGCTATAATATAATTGGTATCAATTTAAAGTCAACCACTCCTCTTGGATATACTATCAACTTCTCGGTTCTATGTCCTTTAGCGGTATATATGAACGCTATAGAATGCAAAATTTTGTAATCTTTCTCACAAAGTCAAGGTCCATTTGACCCGATAAATATTGACCGATCTTTATCAAAACAGACATCCTTTGACCCGATCCCATTCTCCATGTAAAAACTCGCGATGTTTGGGCCATAATTGCGGCCTCTGGAGCCGCAATCATTGCCAAAAATTACCAGTAAGGAAAGTAGTAAAGTCGGACTGGGCCGACTATATGATACCCTTCACCACTTTTGGGTATATTCTACATATGTATCATAACATATGCAGAATATATCTGAACCGATTTCAGGGAAACTTGCCAGAGACCAATTTATATTACACCATTACGTTGTGTAAATCGGCCTAGCTATGGATATTTTCACGAAGCTTAGCAACATCATTCTAGACTTAATTCAGTACCCTATACCAAAATTCGTGCAAATCGAAAGATATATAGGGACTTTGCTGCATCAATTACATAAAATCGGACGAAAATATATATGAGAGCTATATCTAAATCTGAACCAATTTTCACGAAACTTAGCACACGTCATTCTAGCCTTAATTAAGTACGCTATGACAAATTTCGTGAAAATCGAATGATTTTCAGAGATTTTGGTGCACCAATTACCTTAAATGGGATGCAAATATATATGGGAGCTATATCTAAATGTGAACCGATTGTCACGAAACTTTGCACACATTATTATAGTATCAATTCAGTACGATATGTCAAATTTCGTGCAAATCAAAGGATATATAGAGACTTTGGTGCACCATTTACATAAAATCGGACGAAAATATATATGGGAGCTATATCTAAATCTGAACCAATTTTCAAGAAATTTTACACACATCGTTCTAGACTTGATTCAGTACGCTATGCCAAATTTTGTGCAAATCGAAACATATATAGGTACTTTGGTGCACAATTTACATTAAATCGGACGAAAATATATATGGGAGCTATATATATATTTGCACCGATTTTTCCCAATTTCAATAGGGTTCGTCCTTGGGCCAAATAAGTCACCTATGCCACATTTCATCCAAATCGGATCATAAATGCTACCTGTACTTTGTTCACAAAAATACAATCGACTTAAAAAGTGATTCTATGCATATTCTCAATAGGAACCCTGTGTCTATCTCGTTTCCTTTTGCCTGTTACAAACATATGCACAAAGACATAATACCCTGTACAACAGTGTGGTGAAAGGTATAAAATACGTAGTACTAGATCAGCACTACCGTATATTAATTGTAAGACTTAATAATGTCATAATGCATAGATTCCTATAAATATTTACGTATAACTACCACATCCGAGTACATACATCAGCATAATTGGCACCAATTTAAAGTCCAACACCTCCTCTTGGATATATTATAAACTTCTCCGGTCGATGTTCTTCCGGAGTAAATATATGTGCCATAGAATGAATTTTGTCATTGTCATAAAAATTGATCCATGCTTATGTGTTTAAGAATTTCTATTGGAATACACATTCGCTATGTGCTCACTTTTTGGCATCACTCGCTGCAGTATTTTATAGATCCGATGACGGCGATTACAGACAGTTCGGTCCGGTCGAACTTTAAGTTATTTTATTATTTCTCAACTTGAAATTCCAGCTCTATTTACGGTATTTATATGCTAATTAGCTAGTTAGTGATACAACATTCGTTATTTTGTAGAACATACTTATGTATAAATTTACGGTGAAAACACATTCTACTTAAATTATTTTAAAATAAATTATATTTACAATTGTTTTTTTTATTACACAAATACTGATCAGTCCATTTGTAATATCCATTATTTTTCAATTTACCAATTATCCTATTAATGACATAATATTATTTGATAATTTTGGAAAATCTGAAAAATGATCCAACAAAGAGCGTGGACAACCCCGAAAAACTCGATCACAATTTGCTCCACTGCGTCCCATATGTTCGGCATAGAAATATGCATTGTCGGCATGTGTGGACAAATCATCCTTTGAAGAGGTGGGCCTATTCACAAATAAATATTAATAATTTAATCATATATCGCGAATAACTTCCATTTACAACTTACGTCAATAGAATATGTAACAATTCACCAAATAGTCCATTATAAACATGAAAAGGTTTCTCCGCAGCCTCACAAATACTCTTCAGCATGCATTCACGGCCAGACAAACCCATCCTAGAATTAACAGAAAAAACAACAACATTAGAATCGTTGTGGACAAATCACAAACTCCAGACTTAATTCATTTGTTATTCATTGAATTTGAACTTGGGTGAAATTGCTGTTTCACTCACCTCGTAGCTAAACCCTCCAGTCCTTTGTACACCGTCCATCGATAGCTGGCGCGTATGTGTTTGCGTTGCTTTACAAAATCTGGCTGATTTGTGTTGCTGCTGTTGTTCGTTGTGGACAATGCCTTCTCGTCGACAATGAATTTTTCAAATTTCGTCGGACCATTCAGATTTCTAGCGGTGATGGGCAAACGGCTTTTAGTTCGCAATTGATCAACGGTTTCGGGTAGGAAATATTCAGCCTTGAGTACATATCCCGAGGTCATGGCCTCGAAACGTAAATTATCCAATGGTATACCAATACCAACAATCCACTGAAAATAAAGAAAATAACAACAAATCGAATTTAATTGTGGGTTTATAAAAATTTAATTTGAAATAAAAATAATAATTTAGCAGACAATGTCCATCAAATAAATTCAGTGAAATGCTGGGTGGCACGCATACAAAATGTAGCATTCCTTTATGTAAATGTGGTAGTCCGAGTAAAATACTATGTGGATTTATCACTTTTAAACGAATTGAGATTTTTCACCAACATTGTGTGCAGACTTCTCGTAGTTATCCATAGTATAGATGTATTACGTTAATCGAAGTTTTCTTCATAGATTCTACAAATACATACATTCATAGATTCTACAAATACAAACATTATGTCGAAGAGGAGCTATATTAGTTCACGTTTTGACATATCCCTCATAACGATACTATAATTGTCCAACCAATACATTACAAATATTTAAATTCGTCCAATTTCATGGCAATGGTCCTAAAATCACCTGTTCTATCGAGAGGCTACTGTAAAGTAAGAATCTTAGGAACATCTGTTGTATGTACTCAAAGTGGTAGTATAACATATAGTCGGCCCGTCCGACTTTTGTTGATATCTTCATTGCAAATAAAGTTCAGTATCCCTATGATGGAGGGTTTCAAAAGATCAGCCCAAACTTATCTATTATTATACCATCCACCAGAGTATCGAAGTAATCATTTTCGACCCTATGTAAAATTCTTGAAATCTCCAGATGACAACCAGTAAAGACAGTTCAAAAGTAGGTCGAGTCCGAATATATGATACACTTCACCACTTTAAGTACATACAAGATAAGCTCATATGTATAATATCCTGTAGATAGAACAGACATCTTTGGAGGACCATTAAAATGGAATCGGACGAAATTACAACACACATACCATGAAAAATATCTATTTCAATCGGGCAGACATGGGTTCTTTGGTGTACCATTTGCATGAAAGGTTATTCTAGGTTCAATTTGGTATTCGTCTCAATAGGACAAATTTTTAGTTATTTGGCATACAATTTAGATGAAATCGGATGATAATATATACGGAAGCTAAAAACATATGGAAGCGAAAAAACATAGCCTCCTTGGTGCACCATTTACCTAAAATCAGACGAAAATATATATGGGACCTATATCTAAATATGAAAATTATATATTGTCGATGCGTTATTTGCTTGGGAGTTAAAGTCGGGAACATTCCTGCCATAGTCTTATGGGCAGAACTCGCCCACCCAGGCACATCAGAAGAGATCTTAATGATCCAGAGAGAGAGAGAGAGATCCAAATATATAAACAAGAACCTCAAGATCAAGATGCCTAACAACCAGGCCTGAATGGTATTCACACAGACGCCGTCGTTCAGGCATTAGAGCAATACCGTGTGAATATCACGGAAGCTGCCTCGACAAACACGACTAGTCTTACTTCAACTAACTTCAGGATGGTGCAACCGCCTCAATTCATATTGGGCAAAAATTGATGGATTGATACCTAACTCGTGTCCTGCATAAACCACACAGCACGTTGCACCCCTTCAACTGTCCAGCTAAGCTGACTCAGCAATCGCCGAATTCACTATGGACACAACCCATCCAAGTTGCAACATTATGAGTCGATTTGTGGATGTCCGTCAGTCCGCTTGTGCATATTAAATTGTAAACAAAGTACATGTCACATTTATGATCCGATTTGAATGAAAATTGCTACAGCTCATATATTTGGTCCAAGGACGAACACTATTGAAATTGGGAAAAATCGATTCAGATTTAGCTCCCATATATATTTTCGTCCGATTTCATGTAAATGGTGCACCAAAGTCCCTATATATCTTTTGATTTTCACCAAATTTGGCATTGCGAACTGAATTGAGTCTATAATGATGTGTGCTGAGTTTCGTGAAAATCGGTCCAGATATATATATTGCTCCCATATATATTTTTGTCCAATTTAATAGAAATGGTGCTGCACCAAAGTCCCTATACATTTACATTTGCACGGAATTTGACACAGCGTACTTAATTGTGTCTATAATGATGTGTGCTAACTTTCGTGAAAATCGGTTCAGATTTAGATATAGTTCCCATATATATTTTCGTCTGTTTTAATAGAAATGGTACACCACAGTTCCTATATATCTTTCGATTTGCACGAAATTTGACATAGCGTACCGAATTGTGTTTAAAATTGTGTGTGCTAAGTTTCGTGAAAAATCAGTTCAGATTTAGATACAGCTCCCATATATATTTTCGTCCGATTTAATTTGTCCAATTTTCTGTAAATAATGCACGAAATCAATCGATTTGCACGAAATTTCGCATAGCGTCCGATTTTATGTAAATGGTGCACAATGATCCACATTTTGGCCGATTGGCACACAATTTTGTAGAATGTACTGAAGTTAGTATAGCCTTAAATGTGTCAAGTTTTATTGAAATCGGTTAGACGGACGTTTACATATATAGTGTTGCTAACACTAAGTCCTAATATTTCGGTACAGGTTGTGAAAGAGCTCTAATATAAAAGTATTTTGACTGAAATTTGGAATTCAGGCTTTTCGGAGGGTGAAATATTTTGATATTTGCCAGGGTCTGCATATTCTAATAGAGTTCAGTACTGTCATTATCGCACTAGAAAGCAATTGCAAAATTTAGCTCAGCAGAATCTTAAAGGCTAGATGTAGTGGTACGGACTAAATTGTTAATTTAAATACTATTTATACACATGTTGTCAGGGTATTATAGCTTTCTGCTAGACCCTCCTTTAAGTATACCGATCGTTATATCTCGACTAGCTGAGTCGATCTAGAAATGTCTGTCCGTCCGTCTGTCCTTCTGTACATTATAATTTGTAAACACGATACAGGCTACAGTTATGAACCAATCTTCACGAAATTTTGCATGTAGGATGGGTTCTGGCCAATGAAGGCCCCTATTATTTTTGGTAAAGATCGGTTAATATTTAGGGGATAAAAGGGACCAAATACTTAATTTTTGCCGGGTTTTCTGGTCGCTCCAGAGACCGCAATTATCGCCCGTACATCGCGAAATTATACATGGAAAAGGGGATCGGGCCAAAGATTAAGCATGCTTGTTTTGATAAAGATTGGTCAGTATTTAGCGGGCCAAATGGACCCTGACTTTTGTGTGAAAAATTACAAAATTTGTATTCTATGGCGTATATATTTACTTCTGAAGGACATAGACCCAAGAAGTTGATATTATATCCAAGAGGAGTGGTTGACCTTTAAATTAATACCAATCTTATTGTTGTATGTTCCCGGATGTGATAGTTACACCTAAATATTTACAGGTATCTCCGTATTCGTATATTATTTAGTAACCCATTATCACTCTAGAGAGTTGAACTATACCGCTGATCGCTTTGAAATGTTCCATGAGGTTCCAGTTATGGTCATGGAAATTGATGTGGTCCATATTTCACTCTTCGATGCACAAGACGAAATGTCTATGTATAACATTAATTTTTTCTATTTTCTTATCCAGATTTTTTATCTGACATTGTAAATTGGGAGAAAAACACTAAATAACCACAGTTCATATCCAACACATTATCTGAAATCACATAATGAATATTCCTTATTCAAGGTATGACCTTCGAGTTTTTTTCTTTAGTGAAATATAGGAGGAGCAACTTCGTAATTGTTGACTCGACACTTTTACATTTATTTTAAACGTTATTGATTATTATGTATATCATTTCACATTTCTACACTTTCAATATTAGAGTTTCTTCACTTGGAAAATAAATAAATCCAATTCACCTGTATTCTTGTGGGTGCCGTCGGTGGGAACAATATTGGTAATTTCGCTTTGGCCAGAGTACAAAGAAATATTAATATAAATAAAAATGAGTGGCCCGGCATTAAGTTTCTTACAATTCCTCTGAACATGGTTTTAAACTTATTTTTTTTTATATTTAAAATATATATTATTTCCGAATTTAGTAATATTTATAAATCCCGAATTTGTATGATTTTTTTTTTTGTACTTTTCCGACGTTAAAAATATTTCGGTTTTTCGTCAACCAAAAAAAAAAACACAACTTATCGAGCACGTTACACGTATCGTGGTAAACTGATCTGGGTGTTCTACTTTCGTTAGCATCAGACCAAAGTTTTGATTTATTTTCTTTCGTTTATTTTCAAGATTTTAGCATTACTATATGAAATTACAATGGTGCGGTCAACCCGACATCGAAATGCAGTGAAAAGAACGAACAAACAAAAAGAAATTCTCTACCGAAGAAGATACTGTATGGACACGTAAATTGACTTGTAATTAACACTTGGGTCTTAAAGCTAACACAATACTCATGAAATGACTGAATCCAAAACATACCAACTAATACCAGACTAGATCATACTTTTAGGTGTTTTGTCTTTATGGGATTTTCATTTCACTTTTTTTAGCAAGCATCAGATCAGAGTTGTGGAGAAAGAATTCCAAGAGAATGAAATATAAATGGCTACCTTGTGATATATGTATGTATATCATGTGTCATTTCCATTTTTAGAAATCATATTGCAGTCTTTGAAATATTAAATCAGACGAAGTGGTTACCAAGAGCTAAATATTTAGAAAGAAATCTAGAATTTAATTTTATTACATCCATAAACGATTAGAGACAATTTTGGATGTGTATCTTTGATTTCTACTGGATTTGATTTGAACTAAATTATATTAATAAAGAAAATATATAAATAGTCCCGGAGAAAGTAACAGTTCTAATTTTAGCAGCAATAAATATCATAAGAAATAATTAAAAAATCGCACGAATATATCTCGTCAGTTAAGTTTGTATGTATTTATAAAAAATGTTGTGCTTTACGACGTCAGTTTCTATATCAGTAAGAAAACATTAAATTCGGACGACGGCCGACTATAAAATACCCTACAACACTTTATGTACATAAAGACTCCTAAAATTCTTATGAGTCGTCCACTATTGGTGGACTATTGACATGAAATTTGACGAAATGAAATATGTGTTTCATATCTACATCAGCAACGTACACAGGCCCCCCCCTACGTACGTCCCTGATCTACATATGAACCGACTTCAATTAATTCATACGTGTAATTGCAAGATTTCATGTCAATCGGACATTAGGATTTTGGTACACCATTAATATAAAATCGGACCAAATTATATATGAACACTATATGTAACTCTCTGTTAATCATCTCAATCCGTCAAACCTTGGCAGGTGTTAAGTTCGACCGGGTCGAACTTTGGATACTCTTCACCATAGGTATACTTAAAGGTACTTGTAATGAACCCCAAAACGTGGACCGATATTGATAACGCATGGTAGAGTGGAACGTGTGTATAAAATCCTCAAACTACTGCAATTTAAAGTGCAAAGTTATATGAGGCTATGCCTAAAGGGGGACCAATATTGATTACATAGCAAGGAATTAGTGAATATTTGGGGTAATTATTATATGCGGGGCTTGTCTAATCAATACTTTCCTTAAGGAGGCATCATCATATGGAGGCAGTGTTGCCAATTTAGCACTTTTAGTGCTAGATTTAGCACTTTTCAAACTCGTTTAGCACCAAAAAAAAGTGATCTAGCACCTAGCACCTTTTTTAGCACTTTTATTTTTTTTCTGAAATTAGTTAAAATTTTGGGTATCATTTTGATTTCAAATTGACTCATTAAATTGTCCCTATGTTTCACGCTATGAATTCGATTTTCCAATGTTAAAAAGTGTCAGTTCATTTATAAACAATTAAAAGGTCTTCAAGTTCGGCTGGTCAGAACGTTTTAGACCCTTCACCAAGTGAAGTGTGTTAATATTTTCCCAAAAAATTGTCGGGTACTTCATATGGTTGATACAGCATCGCCTGCTAGTAGGTTGTTTAATTTGTAAAATGAACCAGTAAGGAAAGTAGTAAAGTCGGACGGGGTCGGCTTTATGATACCCATGACCACTTTGGGTGTATCCAACAGGAAATTGGATGAACTAAATATAGAGCCGATTTAGATCATCATTATTGAGTCGGTTTTTTTTTAAATGGGGCAAATGATATAAATCAATTTAAAGCAAATTTCAAACGGATATCTCTTGATTAATTGGAGCTCAATTAATATGTAGTCGGTCGAAAATATATATGGGCTATGTCTGCAAATTGTGCAAAATTTCGTATCAATCTGACAAAAATTAGGAGTTTGGTGCACCATTTGCTTTAAATAGAGCAAAAATATATATGACAGCTATATCCAAATCCGAATCGATTTCAACGTTCAAGGTTATACTAACTTCAGTAAGTTTTGAGCATATCGGCCATATCATACAGGACGTTGCTCAAACTTTTATGCCAACAGGCCATATATATATATATATCAAAATCAGAACCGATCCACACGTTAGGTTATACTAACTTCAGTAGGTTGTGCAAAATTTTGTGCCAATCGGCCATATTTTGGACCTGTGGTGGACCATTAACTGAAAATCGGACGAAACTATATATTGAAGCTATATCTACATCTGAACCGATTTTTCCCAATTTCAATAGGGTTCGTCCTTGGGCCAAATAAGTGACCTATGCCAAATTTCATCCAATTTTATTCATAAATGCGACCTGTACTTTGCTTACAATTTAACATGGACAGACAGACGGACGGACATGCATAAATCGACTTAAAAAGTTATTCTATGCATATTCTCAAAAGGAACCATGTGTCTATCTCGTTTTCTTTTGCCTGTTACAAACATATGCACAAATACATAATATCCTGTACCACAGTGTGGTGAAGGGTGTAAAAACCAGATTAAGTGGGCCTTTGTATGAGAGTGATGTGGAAATCATGAATCTAAATCGGAAACTTTCTGGAAAGGATTTTTTTATTCACCATGAATCCGGAATGCCAAATTATAGTCACTTCAGAGAATCGATAATGGGTCGCGTTCCACTTTTTAATGGGGTTATGTCAAAAGATGGACCTAAATCGAACAAGTAAAAAAGCATTAAGTTCGGCCGGGCCGAACTTTGGATACCCTCCACCATAGAAATACTGACAAATTTTTGAAATGAAAACATAGGGAACATACATATAACGCCAATTCTTCCAATCGATTGTTGTAAACCAAATAGAAAATTCAACAATTTCAATGGGGGTTTTCCTAAAATCTCAAAACTCTAAAATGTTGGCATAATGGGACATTTTAGGTTTCACCCCTAAAAGGGGGTGAATATTAATAATTTTTGGTAGGGAGATTTGTTACCATATACGACTACAAAATACCAAATTACAGCGAATTCGGTTGAAAAACGCGCTCAAGAACACCAAAATACTGAAAATTTGGGGGTACCCTTATATGGGAGCTATGCCTAAACGTGGACTGCTATAGCCCAGCTTCGACCTGACTGCAGACAAAAGACGACTCTATGAAAAATGTTGGCGATCTATCTCAATTCGTTTAGACGCTAGAGTGATTACAACAGACAGACGGACGGACGTACATGCTTAGATCGTCATAGAATTTTACTTTATAGTGTCGGAAATGATTATTTAGATGCGTTACAAACCACAGTTGTCCCAATTCAAATTTTTTTGGCCAAAATTATTTAATACAACATAATGTATACTTTTCGTTTATAAATAGATTAATATTTATTATAATAATATTAATATTTTTTTGCAATTCCGGTAAAACGCGTTTCTGCAATCATAAGGTACAATATAGTACTATTTATTATTAGTACTATTATTTTCCAGGAAAAATGCAAGTGCTTCTACTGCTGAAAGTTTAACTGGATCACTTGATGTAGTGCACAACTTCCTTATCTTTGAAAGTCTAGTGGGGCTTTCCGTCGTTTTTTTGAGAATATGAGTCAAATCTTTGTTTCCCGTTTTCTTGGCGGAAACGCAAGCGGCTTTAAGTAGTAAAGTAGTATCGTGATCTTTTGAGATGAAAAGTTCGGCTGCCTCCCTTCTCTTACTTCGGTCAGACATTTCTGAAAATGCGACACGGGGGCGCCCCGCTTTTGAGCACCTTGGTTTTTGACATTCTGTTTTATATTTTTTGAAATATATTCCAGAAGCAAACCATTGTGCATTTTTTTGTTCGAAATCCTTAAAATATCTTCTACTTTCTTCCCATTTTCTCTTCAAAGTGAGACAAAAAATTCGTACTCCTTTTTCTAAATATTTTAAATACACCTTTGACGGATTGTTTTCACTACAGTTTTGTAGTACATAGTTTAAGATGTTTTTTTGTTTCTTAGCAATTGCGCCATGTTGCTTTCAAATTTTAAACAAATCTTCGTTTCTGAAGAAGAGGTCGTCTAAAAAATACAAAATTAGAGTGTAGAACCACAATTGTCAAAGTATACAGACAAGCAAAATTTGATTAAAACGATATAACTAACTAAAATCAGGCGGAACAGTTATTTCAAAAAGTGGTCCGTTTTTCAAAATAATTAGTATGCACTATTGAAACCCCAATTTCACAAATCTCTTCGTTCATTCTTTAAATATTATAAAATTACTTACCTTCAGCTTCCCGAATCATAATATTTTTCGTTTCACTTTTATCACAACACAACAACAAAAAAAATGTATATTTTACAGTAAACAGTCTGATTTATTTTTATACAAAAAAGTGACAACTTTGACACTGCGCCTACTAAACGCAATTAACGCTTTTTAGCAAAACCAATTATTTTCAAAAAAATAATGTTGGCCAAAAATCGGGGCAACTGTGCGACGTTTTTATACTAAAATTGATTACTAGGTTAATCAAATGTCCCAAAATATCAATTGAAATGTATTTTCGCCAAAAACAGCGAAAATCAATTAAATAGTGAGGCGCCGTTGTGGGAGGTCTTAACCAAAATATTTGGTACAAACAGTTTATACTTTCCATGAAGTCAAAATGCAAAGTTAGAGCCGAATCGGTTAAATAATATCGCTAAAATCTTTAAAATATCTTAAATCGGACGGTACGGCTATGTCACAGTGTGGGCCAATTTTCAAAAAATGTTGCAGAAATGTTTTTTATACTATTAAAACCTTAAATATCAATTTTAAGAAAAATCGGATGAAACTTTGTCTTTATCCCACATTTTCAGTTCAATACTATATACAATAAAAACATCAGTTTATAAAAAATTTCACTCTACTTAAAGTAGAAAAATACATTTTTTCTAAAAAAGGCAAAATAAGGCAAAATATTTCATCTGAATATGATAGTACATACCCCTGCCAGCTTCCAAACATTTTTTGGAAGAGACGATATTTTTACATTTTTTCTAAAGTTTAAGAAGATTTCAAAAATATTTGTAAAAAATAATTTTCAATATACACACAAACTCTTATCTCCCTACCCAGATATTACAACTTTCTTCGTTCTTTCTTTATATATTATGAAATCACTTATTATCAGCTTCCAGATTCATAATAACTTTGGTCTGAATTTCGTATACCCATTCGACCACACAGCACACCAAAAAGTATATATTTTACAGCACACAGTCTGTTCTATTTTTTATACAAAAAATGTTCAACTTTAGCATTACACCAACGAGCGGCTATTAATGGTATTTAGAAAAACCAATTATTTTCGGATGGTTTGAAGTGTTTTTTATTATTCCGCGCAAAAAAAATTATAAAAATATGAAACTTCAAAAAAATAATTTTGGCCAAAAATTTTGTGATTTGGACAACTGTGCAAACGGAAAAACAAATCTATTATACCCTCCATACTATGGTGGAGGGTACAAAAAGTTCGGCAAACATATTTTGTACCCTTCACCACACTGTGGTACAGGGTATTAAGTCTTTGTGCATATGTTTGTAACAGGCAAAAGGAAACGAGATAGGCACATGGTTCCTTTTGAGCATATGCATAGAATCACTTTTTAAGTCGATTTATGCATGTCCGTCCGTCTGTCTGTCCATGTTAAATTGTAAAAAAAGTACAGGTCGCATTTTTGATTCGAATTGGATGAAATTTGGCACAGCTCATTTATTTGGCCCAAGGACGAACCCTATTGAAATTGGGAAAAATCGGGTCAAATTTAGATATAGCTCCCATATATATTTCCGTCCGATTTAATGTAAATGGTGCACCAAAGTCCCTATATATCTCTCGATTTTCACGAAATTTGACACAGCGTAATGAATTAGGTATAGAACAATGTGTGTTAAGTTTCCTAAAAATCGGTTCAGATTTAGATATAGCTCCCATATATATTTTCGTCTGAATTTAAGTAAATGGTGCACTAAAGTCCCTTTATAACCTTTGATTTGCACGAAATTTGGATTTATTGGTAAATGGAGAATTCAAAATGTAGCCGAATGCGCAAAATATACTGAAATAAGTGTAACCGAACATGTGACAATTTTCAATGAAGTCGGCTTAGATTTCGATATTTTGCTTTAAATTTAGTTACATAATTTTGTCCCATTGTAAGAAGCAACTCTACATCTGACTAAAATTTAGTATAGGTTGCAGAATTACATGTTTAATTTTATTCGATATGTTTAATATACACAAAGTGTTGATGGGTATCATATAGTCGGTCCCGTCCGACTTTACTACTTTCCTTACTGGCTTTAAATTACAGACAATTCGGCGGGAAAAGCTTCTAAACCTTAAAAGTGGGCAAGAAGGATGAATCATTTATATGGGGGATATGTCCAAACATATACCTATGTAGAAAATTGTCCGCAAAAATTTATCCTACCCTACAAGAACCCAGAGAATGCGTCTAAAATTTCCAAAGTAAAGAAGATAGAGCAGTACTTTATGAGGACTATGTGCTAACGTTCACCTTGACAGTTTTCTGCATATATGCCATTCTCCAAAACCCCAAAAAACTGGTGGGGAAATTTGACACACCATTAAAATAAAAATTTCAAATTATATTCCATTCGATGGGAAAACGTGCCAGACACCCAAAAAATCTCGTTCTCTAGGCCCTACATTGATATATTTGGCGGGGAAATTTGTACTTAATGAGAATCCAAAATATCAAATTTAAGCCAATTCTACTAATTTCTCTTATACAATTTTAGCACTTTTATTTGGCACTTTTTAAAATATTTTAGCACTTTCTGGCACTTTTTTAAACAAAATCTAGCATTTTTTATCAACAAAGTTTTGGCAACACTGTATGGAGGAGATGTCTAAATACTGGCCGATATATTTCATCATCGTCAGGTTCGAGTTTTTTATCGCGATATAGTAGTCTATGGGGACAGCCCCAACACACGGAACCAATCAGATAACTATTATAATATAAACCAGTAAGGAAAGTAGCAAAGTCGGTCTGGGCCGACTATATAATACGCTTCACCACGTTGGATACATTTTACATATGTGTATCGACGTCGCCTTTACGAAGGAGTATTTACATTAAATCGAACGAACATAAATATGTGATCTTTATCTATAAGTGAACCGACTAACATCAATCCATACACATGCCTTTCTGTAACCTATGCTAAATTGCTTTTCAATCGGGCAGATCAAGAGTCGTTGGGGTATGGGACAAATCGATTTAAAGCAAACTTGATACTAAAGCAAGCTATTCCAAATTTCGTGCAAATCGAATGTATATAGGGACTTCAATGGGTGCTATATCTAAATCTGAACAGATTTTCACTAAACATATCACACGTCATTCTAGACTTAATTCAGTACTATATGGTAAATTTCGTTCAAATCGATGGATATATAGGGACTTTTGTACACCTTTTACATAAAATCGGACGAAAATATATTAGGTTGGGGAAAAAATCCATTATTTTTATATGAACTATAGGAATTTATTTAAATTGCTTCGGAATATCCGATGTCAAATATACACCGTTTTGTTGTATGGTTTTAAAGGTAACTTCATAATGCATCTTTCATAGAAGTCCTGCTGTCTATTTGCAACTCTAGTAGTCGATTTTCAATATCCTCCTTAGATACCAATTTTTTATCATTAAAGAAATTGTGCAATGCAAGAAAAAGATGATAATCTCTTGGTGCCGGACTGTATGGCGGATGCATTAAAACTTCCCAACTAAGCTCCCGAAGTTTCTGGCGAGTCACTGTGGATGTGTGTGGCCTAGCGTTGTCCTGGTGGAACACGACACCTCTCTTGTTGGCCAATTCGGTCCAGTTGTGTACAGTACAGATCAGAATTTAGCGGTTGGCCATATGGAAACAACTCATAAAAAATAATCCCCTTCCAGTCCCACCAAATGCATAGCAGAACCTTCCTGGCCGTTAGTACTGGTTTGGCCATCGTTTGAGGTGCTTCACCGCTCTTTGACCACGATCGTTTCCGCACAGGGTTATGTGATCCACTTTTCATCTCCAGACATTATCCGTTTAAGAAATGGGTCTATCTAATTAATTTTGGCCAAGGCTTCGCAGATAGAAATTCGACCCATCCTTTTTTCTGAAGTGAAGGGTATAAAAAGGGTTATTATTAAAAGGTTGTATGGGGACTACCCAGACAAAAACGACTCTATCTCAATTCGCTTAGAATTTTACGCTGATCAAAAATATATATAGGGGAGAGGGGGCACCTTTGAACGGGGGGCACTTTTGAACAGCGCTCTTAAAATCTCGGTTTAAAATTTTTTCGACCCGCAAACACATTTTTGTATATGGCAATATTGTTCTCTATCTGCGTAAACCACTTTGGCTACCTTTTTCAGTTGCCGACAAATTGTGCATGGGTGGCCATGTTTTCACAGTGCAATTGTAAACTTTTAACCTTTTGGTTGTAAGGTCGCAGGAAGAATTCGGTGATCGTTTTCTTTCGATAAACAATTTTTTTGCATTCCAACAATCATTTCAAACACAACTAATGTATTATCTTTCATATATATTTTCTAATAAACAATTTATTATAAATTTCTGTAAAATTCCACAGGTGTTACACCTTTGAACATGCCCAATAAACTCCAGTAAAAAACGGAGTTTTTAACTTTTTGCTTCGATTTCTCAAAATTTCAAATGGGCTAATAAGATTACGAAATTGACTGTATTTTTCACCATATTAATTTTTTTTATGTCATTTTATATTTTAATAAATTTTGATTTGAATTTTTTAATGTTCGAAACTTATTGTATATATTTTTTGATAAATAAATGCATTTCTGATATGTATGAATAAAATACATATATATATATTAACATAAACACTGTAAAAAACCATGTCGTTCAAAAATAACAACCTTTGTTCAAAGCTGCCCCCTGGGGGGGCAGGTTACATTTTAAAGGTTACATATGTACCTATTAGTTACAATTTATAAGAAATCAATAATTATAAAATAAAAAATTTTATAAGGCTTGAAAGAAAAAAAGTGTTCAAAGGCGCCCCCCCCCCCCCCCCTCCTCTACTTTATAATAAACTAGCATATGCCCGCTACGTCGTTAGCGGATTTTTTGTAGTTAAAATAAAAAAGCGTTAATTTAGCTTTACTTTTGGACTAAATATAAATTTGAAATATTTCGAATAAAATATTAGATCCTACTTAGCTTTTCTTTCGAACCGAAACGTTGATGCGTAAATCTACTTAACCTAATAAATCGAGTACAACTTTCTTATATTTATTTTTCTGAAAGTGTAAGATTTTCTCGATCCTCCCGATGGATTAATGCAAATAATACGTTTTTTTAACTTTTTTGCTTCTTTCGGTAATTACATGCTAATGGTGAAATTTGTAGTACGTTTTAGTACTTGTGTACCCTTATAGTACGAATTTCTAATATAATATTCTGCAAAGCGCATCATATTATGGGAAATTCTTGTATGTTACTTGTTACAAAATCCCCATTGGAAAAATTTTCGATATTTTTTGTATATCCTCGACATAAAGATCCCGCCCATTATTCATAACATCGGAAGTCCAGTGTGGTTAGAAACCTCATTGGAAATAAATATCTGAGCTTTTAAGTAGAAGTTTTAAAAACATTTTTGTTTAGAAGTGCCAACAATTTAGTACTTGTGGTGTTCAGCGGCTTGTTTGTATAGTTTTATTTATTTGTATATTAAGTCTCGTCCGTTTTTCACTACATCGGAAATTTAAACCAAAATTCACATAATCATTCGCCATAGTATAAATCCATGTGGGATTGGAAACTATATTTCATGTAACAGTCAGTAATTTTTAGTAAAAGTCTTCGAAAAATATTTCCATAAACATTTTAATTGCCACAGTCAAAGATAAATACTAAAATTCAGATATCTTTCTCCAAACTTTCCTATTTAGTAATTTTTAGTACGAATTTTCATACACAATTTCTGGACTCTACCTCTACTCCTTCTGTCGTATACAATATTTAGTTGTTTACATTGTTTTTCATAGAAAAATCCTTGTACCAAATTCTATATCCACCCGTACCGCCATACACAATATGTTGGGCTTTTTAGTACATTTACATTTTAAGTATTTAATAAGAGTTTCTATCTTTATCCGTTTTACCATACCCAATATTTAGTACTTGTATACTTTTATTTATTTATTTATTTTAACACTTCTAATCGCTCAATACCCATGTAAAATTTTTAGTAGTTTCCATACTAACATTTATTAGTTTGCGTACTAACAATGGTACAGAAGTTTGTACTTATATGTGAAATAATTAAGTAACATACATACATGTTTCAGTTGTCCTTTAATATTTACTACCATTTTAGTACTAATTTCAAAAAATTATGCACAGCAAAGTATTTGTAATAGTTAAATCAACATACCACGTTTGAGATTTCTATTTCTAACTAAAACTGTATTTCTAACGAAATACAGTTTTAGTACTTTTTAGTACCATTTTAGTACTAATTTGCAACAAATATTTGTGCCCGTCGTTCTTGTTTTCATAGCTTATTCTACATACAAAATTTCAATATGTATCTCTACCGATTCCATTTAAATATAATATTTAATACTTTTTAGTACCTCTTAGTACTAAATTCCAAAATTTTTTCACACATACCACTTCGCTTATCGTAGGCAAAGCTGCATACCAAATTTCAGAGTTCACCATCTAACCTTTCCGGCGTAATAGAGTATTAGTACTTTTTAGTACTTTTTTGTACTAATTTCCAAAAAATATTTTTGCACTTATTTCTATTTGTAATAGCCTAAGCTACATACCAAATTTCAGATATGTATATCTACAAATTCCATTAAAATACAATGTTTAGTACTTGTTAGGATTTAGTACTAAATTCCAAATTTTTTTCATAAATACCACTTCGCTCGTCATAGACAAACCTACGTGCCAAATTTCAAAGTTCTAATTCTAACCGTTCCGCCGTAAAGCAGTTTTTAGTACTTTTTAGTACCTTTTAGTACGAATTTCCAAAAACCCCGCCTTATCACACGCCTACTCACCAAACCCGACCTACATTCCAAATTTCAAGTTTCTAGCTTTAGCCGTTTCGTCTGGGCGTTGATGATCAGTCAGTCACTTATAACGCAACTCTTTTATATATATAGAAGATGATTATTTCGATGAGTTACGAACCGAAAAAATGAATATTCCTCCATACTATGGTGGAGGGTATAAAAATTCTGGGTTAAATATAGTTTTCATAAAATGATAATAAATATAGCTTCCGATTTTCGCTCGTACAAAATATCCGTCAGAAGTAATGTATTTAGAATGTCCAATGGTGGAGAGGACGCCGGACAGAATAGAATTAATTTCAGAAGAATCATTTATTTTTAAATTGTGTGGTAGGAAATTCCATTAAGCCACCAGTTTGCCATCCTTTTCTACACATAGTAACTCTTTCATCAGAAAAATTCAAGGATTGATATATCATTTAATGCTAACGTCAGTCTCTTGTGAGACTTATATAAAGTGACCTAGAAGTGAAAGTGAGATAAACAAAAATTTCACTTGTAATTTGCATAAATAAATAAATATTTTTAGACTTTATATCATTCAATGTTAAAGTCGACTATTGTTGTCGTCTATGCTATTTTTAATGGTTGTCTTTCAAAATATCGAAATTTGTCTAGGTGTTAAATTAGATACCCACTAAAATTTCCGGTAAAAACTAAAATAGGTTGTTCTACTTCCATTTGCTTTCGTTTCATTCATGATTTTAGCATTACAATATAACGCAGAAAACGTGAGTCCAATATTATGACTGAAATGAAAAACGATGTCGTGTGTGTTGGTCAAGTATGTTAACCAGTTTCTGTAATTAACACCTAAATATAAGAAATTTACTTATTTATTTTCTTCCGAATTTTAAAAAACAAAATCTACTGTTTGGTTTGTATTGTGGGATGGTGAACCGATTTAAATGGTACTCTAAAATGTAATGGATAAAACCAAAATGAGTAGAGAAAGGCTTTGATTGGAAAACCTAATAACAATATTAACCATACAAGGTTATTAACTTTCAAAAAGTAAAGATTACGAAATTAAATAGGGTGTGAAACTATGGAAAGTTTACTTACCGATCTTCGACTTTGACCTAATTACAGTTATGTACATAATTTAGATGATCTCCTTTAGATCTTCAAATAAATAGTCGTATCGTCATTAAATATTTCTTAAATCAAATAAATATTTGAAATACAAACTCAATAGTCGATAATTCACCTAGAGGAGCAATACAACATCGGAGGGCTTTAATGAGGAAAGCCAGTATATTTCCGTGTGAGGAAATATCGGTTTGTAATGACATGTATAATATCAAATTGTTTTAGTAGTACATATATATTTATAAATTCCGAACCTGTCTAAAATTTCTCGATATTTAAATTTCTATTTCTCTCCAGAACGAAAAAAACGCCGTAGGTAAAAGTTCGGAGGTATGGTGTGGTAATTTTTTAGCTGACAACAATCTTATCTGAAGAGATAGCTTAATACATATAAATTTAATTATTTATTTTTTTTTTGAGATTTCATTTCATCATTTTATTTTATTTTATTTTATTTTGTATTTTCATCCTTATAGCTCGATTGCTTTTTTATCCTTTTCGTCCTTGTTGCACAGCGTTAACATCTCCTTCTATATGTATGTTCGTGACATTCGGATCATAATTGTGACTTTTATAGCAATTACCAAAAGAGACAAATATGAAATTTTAGTTTATTTCATACCCAAAATTAAATGCGGACTTAGACCCCTTTCTTTATTGCTAACTACGGACCAACCAACTTTCAGTTTTTATTTATTTTAATTATACCCTTCACCACACTGTGGTACAGGGTATTATGTCTTTGTGCATATGTTTGTAACAGGCAAAAGGAATCGAGATAGACCCATGGTTCCTTTTGAGAATATGCATAGAATCACTTTCTAAGTCGATTTATGCATGTCCGTCTGTCCGTCCGTCCGTCTTTTGATGTTAAATTGTAAACAAAGTACAGGTCGCATTTATTATCCGATTAGGCTGAAATTTGGCACCGCTCATTTATTTGCCCCAAGGACGAACCCTATATATATTTCCGTCCGATTTTAAGTAAATGGTGCACTAAAGATCCATAGCTAGGCCGATTGACACAACGTACTGAAGTTAATATAAATTAATCTCTGATAAGTTTCATGTTCAACAAAGAACCAGTAAGGAAAGTAGTAAAGTCGGACGGGTCAACTATATGATGCTCAATTTTGTACGCTGTGCAAAATTTTGTGTCAATTTTGTGTGCTCTAAAATGAAGAGAAGGTTGGAATTAGGGAAATTTTAGATTAAGCATCTTGGGTTTGATCCCCTATAATTCCAGGAATTCTGTGTTTTTTTGAGAATCCCCTCAGATCGGTTAGTCGGTTAATAATCCCATATCCCACGAATTATTTTCGAAAGCATGTAAATGCTAGGCAGTGGCACAGGAAATTATCCTGCGTTTCACTGTCTTCTCCACACACTATATGCACCTGTAGCCAATCTTAAGTAGATGTGCCTTCAGGCTGAGGTGTCCCGTAAGATTGCCCGTAAGTCTGCTTATTTCTTTTTTGTTTAGCGTTAGGATTTACTTAGTTTTTCCTTGGTATAAGTTTCAGAATGACATGTTTATGGGTTTTTCTAAGTCGGTTCACATTTAAATAAAGATCACATATTCTAGTTCACCCAATAGTAGCGCCGTCCGACTTTACTAATTTCCTTACTGCTTTTTAAAAAACGTATACATATGAATGATAAATCATGTGGGAAGAGAATTAGATAATAATTTTTTCTGTTCAATAAAAAACACTTAATTTTTGTGCATTTTTTGTTCTAATTTTAGAATATGATGGCCCTTGACAATATATTAGCGTATCTTCAGTACCAGACCACATTTATCTATATACTATTAATATCAATCAATATGATGCAATGACTTCTCGGAGGAAATAAATGCTCTATACAATGAAAATTTACAGAATCTAGAAGTTCTACCTTGATGTAGAATAAAACCTATATTATAACCAGTGAGCGGAGCAGTACAGTCGGACGGGGCCGACCATACGATACCCTACACAACTTCCACGAAACTATAACTTTCTGTGGTTCTATATTCTGAGCTTGGGCAATATTTCGCCATATTTGCACCCTCTTGACCGACTAGAGGTCAACAAATATTAAAAATATTCAGTACAGCCCTTCTAATCACTTGTCCAGATTCCCTTAACCATGGGTTGTGTTGTAATGTTCGGCTTTCAATTTTGGCCTATAGATCGACTCAAAAAAAACACCAAAAATAAGTTTTCGGTCCACTTCATCCCAAAATTATTATCTGATCATCACCGAAAATTATAGGCGTTGTCGGTGACCATAACTTGAACCTCATGGCAAATTTCAAAGCGATCAGCGCTATATTTCCGTCCTCTAGTATGGTAATGGGTTACTAAATAATATATGAATACGTAAGCACCTGTAAATATTTATGTGTAAGTTCCGCATACGAGTACATACGACAATATAATTGGTATCATTTTAAAGGTCAACCACTCCTCTTGAACATATTATCAACTTCTCGGGTCTAGGACCTTCAGGTGCAAATATATACCCCATAGAATACAAATTTTGTAATTTTTCACACAAAAGTCGGGGTCCATTTGACCCGCTAAATATTGACCGATCTTTATCAAAACAGGTGTTTTGATAAAGTGTTTGGGCTATAATTGCGGCCTCTGGAGTGACCAGAAAAACCGACAAAAATAAAGTTTTTGGTCCATTTCATACCCTAAATATTAAATAGATCGACTCAGCTAGTCGAGATATGACCCTGACAACATAGTTGTGTAGGGCATAACTAACACATTCCATTAATACCTGTTACAAATATTATTATTCACTTTACCACGATTATTGCAACAAAATGCGGTAATAATTTTTTATTACCCTGTAATGCGAATGCCACCATAATTTCTCTTTCATGATCCACACAACATTGTCTTAGAATGTTCACAAAACCCTTTTGGCTTATATTAACCGCACTTCAACAATTACCACCAACAGTTACTTACCAACAATTGGCAAAAGCAGACGACGACAGCAGCAACACTTAAACACAATGTTGCAGCAACGACGAAAACGACCACAGATAATGGCATTGCATCAAGTGACCCATATATGGCCAACAAAACAAAGAAGACGAACAACAACATCACAACTATTAGCGGTTACCATTATTTGCATGTATTTGGACAAAATTGCACCCGTTAGGGCTGGTGTATTCTATCCAAGAGGCGGATCATTTGGGGTAAGGAAATTGTCAAGCCAATTTGCCAAAACGACTCAACGAGAGAACAAAAACAAAACACATTGGAACAAAAATCCTTTTTATTGACAGTATTTGGCAGCTGTGGCCATACCAGTGGACTTGCCCAATCGTAATATTTACATGGCTTTTAATTTTGAGTCCAATTATGGTTTGCCATCGAATGATTCCTACAATGAGTGGATAGATAGGGTGAGTAGCCGGAGAAAACCATTGTGATTATTATGATTATGATTCTATTTGTGTAGTGGTGTGAATAATATTTACTTGTAATTTTTTATTGTAACTCAAAAGTCCTTTTCATAATTATTTTGTTTTTCATTCCTCATTTCTTTGCAATAATAGTGGGATTTAGATGAAACCTACTTGGGTATTGGCAACAACGTCACAGTCATTAATAACCGAAATTTAAAAAGGAGCAAAAGTAAAAGATCCCCCTCCGCCAATACATCGGACCAGCAACGATTATTGCCACGTTACGACCGTCGTACATTTTATCGCACATTTACTGGTTATTTGGATCTCTATCAAATGAATGGTACCGGTTGTCTGCTGAGAACGATTTGCGAAGTGGCCGCATCAACAATGGATGAAAACAATGGTGTTTTGGGCAGTATTTTGAAAATTTTATTCATGTAATTACGAATTGTTTTGCCTTTTTCCTCTTTTTGTGATAATTTTAAATTTTATTTCTTAAGCAGAGTGGGGGAAACTTTCAAAAGACATAAAAACAATGGAGATATGTGAAATTTTGCGGATTTGCCAAAGTTAAAAGGGAAGGAAAAGACAGTGGTATTGCATTTTGAAACGTTAAAATCATTCATCGGCTATATATATCATGATAGCTACTATATAAAGCATACATTGCAGGTCAGAATACACACAATACATATAAATTTTGACATGTCCGTCTGTCTGTTGAACTCAGGATAGAGCTCGCAATACACACGAATTTTCAAATGTTCCACATACTATGTGGAAATTTTCAAAGTTTCCCAAAGTGTTAGTCGTATTTCAGTATCAGAATTTTATATTCTGCAAAACAATTATCAACCGGAACGTCTGTAACTTGGTATTTCTGTTTCTTAGGAGAAATTGTCTGAAAAAGCCAATTCTTCGTTAAAACCCGCATTTATTTCCCGAAGTAGTCGTAATTTCTTATTTCAAGTTTTTAGAGTGAAGAACCCCTCAAATACTTTCAATATAGTACCATATTTATATCCTTTATACTCCTTGTTCATATGACTGAACTGGAAAAAGGAAACGAAAAAGGCACAAGTCTGTTAAGTTTTGCGGTTGAGATTTAGATACAGCTCCCACATATAGTTTAGTCTGATTTGAGCTAAATGGTGCACCAAACTCCCAAGGATCCACCTACGGAAATTTACTATGAATATCGCGTGTTCGTCCGTCTGTCTGACTGACTGGTGAGCACGATAACTCTCGTAGGTAGTAACCAAGCTTTGCACATTGTAATATTTCTTCCAGACGTAGATTAAATTCGATTATGGGGAATTTCGGTCCACCCTTTCTGGTATCTCCACCCACAAAAATTGGTAATCCAATATTATAAAAACCAGTGAGCGAAGCAGTATAGTCGGACGGGGCCGACCATATGATACCCTACACAACTTCCATGAAAATCAAACTTTCTGTGGTTATATATTCTGAGCATGGAAAATATTTCGTTATATTTACACCCTCTTGACCGACTAGAGGTCAACAAATATTACTATTATTCAGTAAATCCCTTCTAATTACTTGTCCAGATTCCATTCACGGTGGGTTGTGTTATGATGTTCGACTTTCAATTGTGGACTATATATGGAGTAGAAAAAACACAAAAAAATTAAGTTCATTAAGATCATCACCGAAAATTATAGGAGTTATCCTTGACCATTCCTGGATCCTCATGGAAATTTTCAAAGCGATCAGCGCTGTATTTCCGCCTCCAGTGTGTTAATGTGTTACTAAATAATATCTGAGTACGTAAGCACCTGTAAATATTTAAATGTAACTCCCGCATCCGAGTACATACGACAATATAATTGGTATCAATTTAAAGGTCAACCACTTGGATATACTATCAACTTTTCGGTTCTATGTCATTCAGGAGTGAATATATACGCTATATAATACAAATTTTGTCATTTTTCACACAAAAGTTAGGGTCCATTTGACCCGCTAAATATTGATCGATCGTTATCAAAACCGGCATGATTATACTTTGGCCCAATCCCCTTCTCCATGTAGAAATTCGCGGTGTTTGGGCCATAATTGCGGCCTATAGAGCGACCAGAAAATCAGACAAAAATTTAGTTTTTGGTCCATTTCATCCCTTAAATATTAACCGATCAAAAACAGTAGGGGTCTTCATTGGGCAGAACCCATCCTATATGCAAAATTTCGTGAAGATTGGTCCATAACTGTGCGCTGTATCGTGTTTACAAATTATAATGGACGGACGGACACACATGTCTAGATCGACTCAGCTGGTCAAGATATGACGATCGGTATGCTTAAAGGTGGGTCTAGGACCAATATTTCGTGGCGTTACAAACTCTTGGGGTTGCACAAAGCTATAATACCCTGACAACATAGTTGTGTAGGGTATAATGAATCCCATTAGAAGTGAAGGGAATATGTTTACCAAGCCCAGATCAAATCCTCCCCAACAAATGAAATGTACGACTTGATCCAAAATTTCATCTAAATCGAATGAAATGTCTGATTTAAAATATATACATAATATAAACCGAATGACGAATACAGAGCGGTCTATACCTAGCAAACTTCAAATTTATAATAACACTGTGCAACACAAACAACAACTATCGGGAAATAGATGGCTCGTGTATCGGCAAGTCGTAGCAGTATTTCCAATTTTAAAGACATTTAAAAATATTCGTATTTATATTTCTAGATGTGCATAGTAGTATAATAATATTATACTTATAATAATATTATACTTTAGCCCTCAGCCGACTCTCTGAAAAGGCTATTTTCGGTCCCTTTTCCAGAAATGATTGAAATCTGATTTAAAACGGGTTTATAGCAGGTTTCAATGTTCTACAATTTAGAACAAAAACTTAAAAAAAATATATAAGCACTTTTTTAATAGATTCTCAGAGTAATTAAAAAAATTATGAAACTATTTTATAATTGGGAAAAATAGGTTCAGATTTAGGTATATCTCCCGTTGTCTTAAACGCCATACAAATATTTAATTTCAACGATACACTCTTTTATATCGATCCACGTCGAAAACAGTGAACGATTAGCACATGAAATTCCTAGTGAAGTTTCATATTTTGACAAACTGATTTTTCAAGACCCTGTAAAAAACACAACACATGGTAGTACGTCAAACCGTAATGTGTACTACTTGATATAAACTTTCAAACTTTCCAATTGAAATGTACGATTTTAGTAGACCTCATATAGATATAGATTCTTTATATTGCGAGAATATTTGTGCGGACATTTAAAATATTTGAAATAGGTCAAAAAATTTAATGTATGCAAATATTTGTTTCACGTCCCATGAACTGGGAATGCCATATTAAAACAAAATTTAAGAGAAAACGTCCAACATCTACGAAAAGCTGAAACTGGGGCAGACGAATGTGGCTCAACAAAATTCCATTTGGCTCGTCATACCACTGTCCATTACTGTCCAAAGTAAAATAATATCCTACCAAACATATATTTAAATGCAACATTTCCCTTCGTCTTATCTTTCAAATACATCTTCTGTTTTAACGCCTTTCGAAATGTAAATTGTGGGGTCTGGGTTTTTTCGCATAACAAAATGTTCACAATCACTTTGCACTGTGTTAAAATTCTTGTCCATTCATTCAGTTATTCATATACATACCTATATACAAACATATATTAATATACATACACACATATACCCTTTTGTTTTGTTGTATACTAATTATTCATTTGGGTATCATTTCTTGATTATATGTTAAATAGGCCAACAACATCACGACCCGAATCGCCACCACAACTGCATAACGATATTAACGACGAAGACCTGTATCGCGCCGAATGGCAAGGCCGCAAATATTTGGCTAATAATAATATGGAGGACGATAACGAAAATGAAAATAGCAACAACGACAACAATGCATGCTTGGATTATACACAATGGTGTCCTGAAGGAGTTATTAGTATGATATCAAACTGGTATTAGGTGGGTATTTGTGTTGGCAGCAGCTGAGTTGGAACAGTATATGAAATTCATACACGTTTGGCTGTAATTGTTGTTTATGAAATAAAATGTTGCCTTTTATTATAATGAAGTTTTGTTTTTGTTGTTTTGTTCACACAATGTTTGGTTTTTATATTAATGTGTATTGTGTTATTATTGTCGATAAGAAATTATTTTGATAATATCTTTCAATTGTTTCTTTTATGAGAAAATATGCATTTCTTTTTGGAAATAAATTTGCCTAATATAAATCTGTATATATTTTTGACAAAAGTGGCAATTCCAAAGGAAACCCAAATAAGGCAGATTCAAAAAGTCAGCACTTTGGGTACATACCAAAGAAACTCCTATGTCCAATATCCTGTCAATAGAACAAACATAAATTTATGAACCAATATATGTATAAACCAATTTAAGGGGACCCCCCGCCATTCTCGGGGTCAAAATTTTTTTGGATTTAGTTCGATTCTACACTAATTCAAGAATGTCCCTACAACATTTCAAGTGAAAATCTCAAGAACTCTTGAAAATATAGCCGATGTATTGTATCAGCATCAAGTGACGGCTAAAGGGCTTCTCAAACTTTAAACGCGTTTTTCTCTCTTGCGAATGGCGGGCACGATAACTCAAAAACTAATAACCCAATCGATTCCAAATTTTTACGCGTTCCTCTGTGAGTGTATAGCTATCGTATGAACTAGGATAAAGCCAATCGGTGAAGATCTTCCTTATTATACCCTACACAACTATGTTGTCAGGGTATTACAGCTTTGTGCAGCCCCAAATGTTTGTAACGCCGCGAAATATTGATCCTAGACCCAACTTTAAGTATACCGATCGTCATATCTCGACTGGCTGAGTCGATCTAGACATGTGTGTCCGTCCGTCCGTCTGTCCATTATAATTTGTAAACACGATACAGGCCACAGTTATGGACCAATCTTCACGAAATTGTGCATGTAGGGTGGGTTCTGGCCAATGAAGACCCCTATTATTTTTGGAAAAGATCGGTTATTATTTAGGGGATGAAATGGACCAAAAACTTTATTTTTGTCTGATTTTCTGGTCGCTCCAGAGGCCCCAATTATGGCCCAAACATCGCGAATTTTCGCATGGAGAAGGGGATCGGGCAAAAGAATAAGCATGCCTGTTTTGATAAAGATCGGTCAATATTTAGCGGGTCAAATGGACCCTAACTTTTGTGTGAAAAATGACAAAATTTGCATTCTATAGCGTATATATTTACCACTGAAGGACATAGACCCAAAATGTTGATAATGTACCGTAGAGGTGTGATTGACCTTTAAATTGATACCAATTATATTGCCGTAGGTACTCGTATGCGGGAGTTACACACAAATATTTACAGGTGCTTACGTATTTATATATTATTTAGTAACCTATTACCACACTGGAGGGCGGAAATATAGCGCTGATCGCTATATATGGTCAAGGGCGTTGTACCAAAATGCTAGGTGATGATCAGACAATAATTTTTCGGATAAAGTTTACCGAAAACTTAATTATTTGTGCTTTTCTAGTCGAAAGCCGAACATCACAACACAACCCACGGTGAATGGAATCTGGACAGGTAATTAGAGGGGCTGTACTGATTATTAGTAACATTTGCTGACCACTAGCCATTCAAAAGTGTGCAAATATTGCGAAATATTGCCCAATCTCAGAATATATAACCACAGAAAGTTAGATTTTAATGGAAGTTGTGTAGGGTATCGTATGATCGGCCCCGTCCGCCTATACTGCTCCGCTCACTGGTTTTTTAACTTGGTTTTTGGTCAAAAATCGACGATTTTCCAAAAATATTTTTTCAAAGGTCCGCCATTTTGTTAATTTTAGAGCGAAGTCAATAATCCTAGTTCATACAGGAGCCAGACATGTACTCTTTCTAACGCCGTTGGAATTTTCGGATTCCCATGTTGCAGTGAGGAGTTATCATGCCCGCCATATGTGCCCAAAAATTGAAAAATTAAAATCGAGAATGGGTGGGGTTCCCTTAAATCAATCTATGCACATGCCATTCTGAAATCTATGTATAAATTGCATGCCAACAATTTGTGTACAATTTTTATGAAATCGAGCAAAAATATGCATGAAAACTATATAACTATATAAATATAACTATATAAATATGCATGAAAACGATTTGAAGCACAATTTGCATACGTCATTCGGTATGCTGGAGCAAAGCACGTTGTCCAAATTTTAAAATAAATAAAAAATTGGTTGTTATTTGGTGCACAATTTGCGTGAAAGTGAACGAAAATTATAGGTAGCCCTCAATAACAGTACCTCCAAATTTCGATATCTTAAAAATTTTAAACAAGTTATTCGATCGAATTTTCTAAAATTTGGTATGTTTGTTTCTAAATGGGTACTCAATCTTCCCGCTAAATATTATTGATGATTTTGGACACATTTTAAAAACGCTTATCTGGCAGAGCCAAAATTTGATTTTTGGGTTTCCCAAGAATCCTTAGTAGGTAACCAAATATTAATTGGAGTTAACATTTGATAATTTTTATCAAGTTACACTCCATGCAACAATAGCATGCAGCACAGTAAAAATTGTTTTTGTTAATAATTTTATTATGTTTAAAGCTTATATAAAAACTAGCATATGTCCGCCACTTCGTTAGCGAATTTGAGAACTATTTAAACATGTCTAACTATAATTTTATTTTCAAAGAAAACACTAATCTACCTACAACTCAATATTCCTTTTTATACATCTTATCTTTGTGCATACGGTTCCTTTTGATTGATTTTGAATATTCCTAGAATCACTTTCTGAGTCGATTTATGGATGTTCATCCGTCTGTCTGTCTGTACATGTTAGATTGTAAACAAAGTACGTGTCGCAGTTATGATTCGATTTGGATAAAATTGGCACAGCTCATCTATTTGGCCCAAGGACGAACCCCATTGAAATTGGCAAAAATCAGATTTACATATAGCTCATATGGGAAATTACAAAATTCTTTTAAAATTCCATTAAAAAATTTTGAAAATGTTTTTTGCGAGCACATTTATGATTTTTGGTACATAGGTTAAGAAAAATATGCTGATTCGAAATCTGTTCGCGTTCACAAATTCGGAAGCTGTGAACAAAAGTTATAGCGGTTTTAAATCTTGTATTTTAAATACAAATTAAATGAATTCCTATTCGTTGTAATTCGCGAATTTCTTCACAAATGCTTAAACACCATTGTTTTCTTGCATACTAGTCAAATCACACTGAGCATGAAGGATGAGTGTCTGGCCAATGTAAGACCCACAGTATTGTTTTTGGAAAAGATCGGTTAATATTTAGGGGATGAAATGGACCAAATACTAAATTTTTGTCGGTTTTTCTGATCGCTCCAGAGACCGCAATTATGGCCCAAACACCGCGAATTTTTGCATGGAGAAGGGAATCGGGCCAGAGAATAAGCATGCATGTTTTGATAAAGATCGGTCAATGTTTAGCGGGTCAAATGGACCCTGACTTTTGTGTGAAAAATGACAAAATTTGTATTCTATGACATATATATTTACTCCTGGAGAATGTAGACCCCAGGAGTTGATAGCATATCCAAGAGGAGTGGTTGGCCTTTAAATTGATACCAAATATAGTGATGTATCTACTCAGATGTGGGAGTTACAGTCAAATATTTACAGGTGCTTACGTATTCAGATATTATTTAGTAACCCATTACCACATTAGAGGGAGAAATATAGCGCTGATGGCTTTGAAATTTTTCATGAAGTTCCAGTTATGGTCAAGAACAACGCCTACAATTTTCGGTGATGATCAGATTAAAATTTTGGGATGAAATGGACCGAAAACATAATTTTTTGTGTGTTTTCGAGTAGAGCATAATCCGAAAATCACAACACAACCCACCGTGAAGATAATCTGGACAAGTAATTAGAAGGACTGTACTGAATATTCGAAAAAAGTAAGGAAGAGGTGTTGTTGACCTCTAATCGGACAAGAGGGGGCCAATATCACGAAATATTACTCAAACTCGGAATAAACATCCTCAGAAAGTTAGAGGTCGTGGTAGTTGTGTAGGGTATCGTATGGTCGGCCCCGTCCAACTATACTGCTCCGCTCACTGGTTTTAGTATGGTTAAGAGGATACGGTTTAGCCTTAATCTTCTAAAATATACGACGCTTTCTTCTGTAAATTCTTTTAGATGATTGTTAAATATCGGTAGATTCATCTGATAAGAGTTTCGACGTCATTAATGGCTAAATATATTGCACTTACAATACATTAAAATTATCAATATTAAAAAGCTTGCAGTTTGCGAATTAGTTGAAATCAGTTGATGCGCATGCGATTTTCGTAAAAACCGAATCAATGTCTTTCAATACTTATGCCACTCGATGCACTTTACTATGCAAAAAGCCTAAAAATGGCTAAAAATCACGCAACGTGCATACGATTTTTATGCGCATCCGATTTAAGTAATCTCCTATGAAAATACGCAAAAGGACACCTATTTTAAAAGGATCGGTTAAGAACCGCGGATGTGCCTCCACAATCAAATTTGGATAAAATACGCATATTATTCGCGTATCGAAGTATTTTTGACCTATTTCCACACAGATTCGCTAATTTGACAATACAAGCATAAATGCATGTAAAATTAATTCGAAGAAACCCGCGATTATTTACGCGAATTTGTCAAAATAAGTTTTTGCAGTTTTTCCCACATTCAAGGTACCTATATCCGCCGTTTTATTGGACGGAATTGAACATGGATGGGCTCATTAGATCCGGCACGTAAAAAAACTAAAATCACGCGGGGTTCCACGGAATTTGAATGGACTTTCTTAATTTTAGACTCAAAAAATATGTTTTTTATAAAAATTTACGCACCAAATTTCGTCTTTGGAACCCAATTGCAAAGAAGCTACCGTGAGTACATTCATGAGATATACACTAAACGAAGCAGAATCACGAGTTCTACAATCCTATAATTAGTTTATTCTATTATCTGGATGCGCATCCTAATTATAAGAAAAATTAAAAAAACACGGAAAATCCGGCTTCAAAATGTCAGCATCCATTTTGGCTG
>NW_026886549.1:0-8078 GCF_032173495.1 Musca vetustissima | reverse complement strand
GACCGATATTCTCGAAACTTGGCAGACACCACTCGAGGCTTAATTCAGTACGTTATGCCAAATTTCGTGCAAATCGAAAGATATATATAGGGACTTTGGTGCACCATTTACATGAAATCGGACGAAACTATATATGGGAGCTATATCTAAATCTGGACCGATTTTCTCGAAACTTCGTAGACATCATTCTAGACTCAATTCAGTACGTTATGCCCAATTTCGTGCAAATCGAAAGATATATAGCGACTTTGGTGCACCATTTACATGAAATCGGACGAAACTATATATGGGAGCTATATCTAAATCTGGACCGATTTTCACGAAACTTGGCAGACATCATTCTAGACCTAAATGATTAGGCTGTAACAAATTTCGTGCAAATCGAAAGATATATAGGGACTTTGGGGCACTATTTACATGAAATCGGACGAAACTATATATGGGAGCTATATCTAAATCTGGACCGATTTTCTCGAAACTTCGTAGACATCATTCTAGACTCAATTCAGTACGTTATGCCCAATTTCGTGCAAATCGAAAGATATATAGCGACTTTGGTGCACCATTTACATGAAATCGGACGAAACTATATATGGGAGCTATATCTAAATCTGGACCGATATTCTCGAAACTTGGCAGACACCACTCGAGGCTTAATTCAGTACGTTATGCCAAATTTCGTGCAAATCGAAAGATATATAGGGACTTTGGTGCACCATTTACATGAAATCGGACGAAACTATATATGGGAGCTATATCTAAATCTGGACCGATTTTCTCGAAACTTCGTAGACATCATTCTAGACTCAATTCAGTACGTTATGCCCAATTTCGTGCAAATCGAAAGATATATAGCGACTTTGGTGCACCATTTACATGAAATCGGACGAAACTATATATGGGAGCTATATCTAAATCTGGACCGATTTTCACGAAACTTGGCAGACATCATTCTAGACCTAAATGATTAGGCTGTAACAAATTTCGTGCAAATCGAAAGATATATAGGGACTTTGGGGCACTATTTACATGAAATCGGACGAAACTATATATGGGAGCTATATCTAAATCTTGACCGATTTTCACGAAACTTGGCAGACATCATTCTAGACCTAATTCATTATGCTGTACCAAATTTCGTGCAAATAGAAAGATATATAGGGACCGTTTACATTAAATCGGTTAAATATATATATGGGAGCTATATATAAATCTGAACCGATTTTTCCCAATTTCAATAGGGTTCGTCTTTGGGCCAAACAAATGAGCTGTGCCAAATTTCATCCAATTCGGATCATAAATGCGACCTGTACTTTGCTCACAAAAATACATGGACAGACAGACAGACGGACAGACGGACGGACGGACGGACATGCATAAATCGACTTAGAAAGTGATTCTATGCATATTCTCAAAAGGAACCATGTGTCTATCTCGTTTCCTTTTGCCTGTTACAAACATATGCACAAAGACATAATACCCTGTACCACAGTGTGGTGAAGGGTATAAAAATCCGAAGGCCAAAAGACACTTATATCTGACTCCATTAAATAATATTTTCTGTGAGCCAAAAGATTTAAAAAAAGTCCAAGGTTCGATAATCAAATAAGCATGGATTTATTAAAAACCAGTAAGGAAAGTAGTAAAGTCGGACGGGGCCGACTATATGATACCCTTCACCACTATGGGTATATTAAACAGGACTATTAACATGAAATATATATGGGAGCTATATAGACCGATTTTCTCGAAACTTGGCAGACATCACTCTAGGCTCAATTCAGTACGTTATGCCAAATTTCGTGCAAATCGAAGGATATATAAAGACTTTGGTGCACCATTTATATGAAACCGGGCGAAAATATATATGATTTTCACGAAACTTAGCAAATTGCCAAATTTCGTGCAAATCGAAAGATATATAAGTACTTTGTGGCACCATTTACATGAAATCGGACGAAACTATATATGGGAGCTATATTTAAATCAGGACCGATTTTCACGAAACTTGGCAGACATCACTCTAGGCTTAATTCAGTACGATATGCCAAATTTCGTGCAAATCGAAAGATATATAGGGACTTTGGGGCACCATTTACATGAAATCGGAGGAAACTATATATGGCAGGCAGCAACGTACACAGGATGTCATTTCGGGGAAGGCCCGGTAGTACAAAATGAAAAAATTCGCGGTTGCAAACATAAATTTACTGTGAAAAAAAAATCATTGCGTTGGAGGGGGGGGGGGGGCCTGGGGGCCCGGGCCCCTGTGTACGTCCCTGATGGCAGGTATATATAAATATGAACCGATTTTCTCAAAACTCGGCAGACATCACTCTAGACTCAATTCAGTACGTTATGCCAAATTTCGTGCAAATCGAAAGATATATAGGGACTTTGGTGCACCATTTACATGAAATCGGACGAAACTATATATGGGAGCTATATCTAAATCTGGACCGATTTTCACGAAACTTGGCAGACATCATTCTAGACCTAAATGATTAGGCTGTACCGAATTTCGTGCAAATCGAATGATATATGTGGACTTTGGTGCACCATTTACATGAAATCGGACGAAACTATATATGGGAGCTATATCTAAATCTGGACCGATTTTCATGAAACTTGGCAGACATCATTCTAGACCTAAATGATTAGGCTGTACCAAATTTCGTGCAAATCGAAAGATATATGTGGACTTTGGTGCACCATTTACATGAAATCGGACGAAACTATATATGGGAGCTATATCTAAATCTGGACCGATTTTCAGGAAACTTGGCAGACATCATTCTAGACGTAAATGATTAGCCTGTACCAAATTTCGTGCAAATCGAAAGATATGTAGGGACCGTTTACATTAAATCGGTTAAATATATATATGGGAGCTATATCTAAATCTGAACCGATTTTTCCCAATTTCAATAGGGTTCGTCCTTGGGCCGAATAAGTGACCTATGCCAAATTTCATCCAATTCGGATCATAAATGCGACCTGTACTTTGTTTACAATTTTACATGGACGGACGGACGGACGGACGGACGGACAGACGGACATGCATAAATCGACTCAGAAAGTGATTCTATGCATATTCTCAAAAGGAACCATGGGTCTAACTCGATTATTTTTGCCTGTTACAAACATATGCACAAAGACATAATACCCTGTACCACAGTGTGGTGAAGGGTATAAAAATAAATAAAAATTCCAAGGTTTTATAGAAATATAAGCGTGGATTTATTAAAGAAAAATATCTAAGGTTTTACAGATCCACAGACGTGGAATTATTAAAGGAAAATTACTAAGATTCGACAGATGTATAAGCGTGGCTTTATTAAAGAAAAATTGCAAGGTCCGACAGATTTATAAGCGTGGATTTATTAAAGAAAAATTCCAAGGTTTGACAGATCTATAAGCGTGAATTTATTAAAGAAAAAGCCCAAGATTCGACAGATCTACAAGCGTGAATTTATTAAAGAAAAAGTCCAAGATTCGACAGGTCTATAAGCGTGAATTCATTAAAGAAAAATTCCAAGGTTCGACAGATCTACAGCGTGGATTTATTAACAAAAAAGTTTGATATTTTGTCTAGGACTTTTGTAAGCTAGGCCAAATCAACCCCACGATGTATGACAACCCACAAATAAAAACATTTTAGAAACTTTTTTGATTATTTCTAGGGCATGACAGTATGAATCTATCCTCCATCTGGCTGTGAAGAATATAAAAAGAAAATGAAAGAAACCCCTTACTTCCTTAATATGATGTTGGCGGAAAATGAGCAAAGAAAACGAATAGTGTTGTTTGTCTGGAACTTTTAATTTCCCTTGGAATTTATTGAGCATTGCAGGCGGGATAGTAACAATGGCACTGGCAGATGGATGTGCTTATTAGGAAACTCAATTAAAGTTTGCGCTTTTTATTTTGGCAGAGTAGTTCACATTTCAAATGTTGTACTAAAGACAAATTATGATAAATTATCCAAATAAGTGAAACTGTAATGATGAGTTTGTAAAAATATTTATAGATAAGTTAATTTCGGAACTGGTGGGTATGAAGACTCTTTGACAATTGAATATATACAGGTTATATCTATATTATTCAAGAAGGCAATAGTGTTTTAATGTCTCAGAATTCAATGCATGTTGGGGAGAATACATTAAGGAGTCCCTTATTCCTTCTTACTTTATTCCTCTTATTTATTTCCCCAAAACCATTACATGGAAATCCTATCCTTGTCCATCCTTCCATGTTTTTTTTTTTCAAATCATGTGCATTCCAGTTCCTCCACCACCACCTCCACAGACCATAATTTGTTCACATAAATGTCAAATGGTGTAACACATGCAGACAGTTTGACTGTTCCTTCGTTGGTCACAATTTCAATTCAAACTGCAGCAAACGTGTTTTCAGTCTACCAAGTGCATAACCTTAACCTCAAAATACACTCAGAGCTTGGGACAATGTGGTTGGCAACTTGATAACATATCCTTTGAATGAGAAGGCAAAACAATGAATGGCTTTCTATTATCCTTTGGCTTAGAAACTTTAAAAGTCTTATGCTGGCCATTAAGGCATTTTAATTGAATGCAAAGTGGTGTGGTGGCGGAAACAAAGGAATGCAACTGTTGCTGGCGTTTAAAATATTATTTAAAAATTCAAGGATATTGCCATAATTTTTTTTAAATTCTTAAACAAACTAAAAAAATTAAATTTTTACTGCGTCTATTGTTGTTGAATATAGATTTATTGAAAATGTCAAACTACCGATACTTGTCCCGCTCAATTTCCAAATTAAAACCAGTAAGGAAAGTAGTAAAGTCGGACAGGGCCGACTTTATGATACCCTTCACTACTTTGAGTATATTCTGCATGTGTATACTAACAGACGTCGCCTTTTCGAAGGAACATTGACATGAAATTGAATGTACTTAAATATGTGATCTTTATCTATAACTAACATCAATCCAAACACATGCCATTCTGCAACCTATTCTAAATTTTGTAAATAGATTTAAAGCAAACATTACACACTCAATTAAAATGCAATATCAATCAGGAAAATATATATTACACATAACATCTAAATATGAACCGATTTCACGGAAACTTGGCAGAGATGAATTTTTATTAATTTCAATACGCTGTGTCAATGGGCCTTTAGTGCACCATTCACTTAAAATTGGACGAAAGTATATATAGGAGTTATTTGTAAATCTGAACCGATTTCAAGAAAACTTGACACACGAAAGGTTATAGTAACTTCAACAAATTGTACAAAATTGTGTGCCAATAGACCAAACTTTGGGTTTTTTAATGCCCCATTTACCTTAAATCGGACGATAATATATATAGGAGCTATATCTAAATCTGGACCGATTTTCAGGAAACTTAACACACATCATTCTAGACCAAACTCATTACGCTATGCCGAATTCCGTACAAATCGAAAGATATATATGGACATTGGTACACCATTTACATAAAATCGGACTAAAATATATATGGGAGCTATATCTATATCTGAACCGATTTTCAGGAAACTTAACACACATCATTCTAGACCTAATTCAGTACGCTGCGGAAAATGTTGTGCAATTCGAAATATATATAGGAACTTTGATGCCCCATTTACCTTAAATCGGACGAAAATATATATATAAGCTATATCTAAATCTTATCCGATTTTCTCGAAACTTGACACACTTCATTCTAGACCTAATTCTGTGTGCTGTGCAAAATTTCGTGCAAATCGAAAGATATATAGGGACATTGGTACACCATTTACATTAAATCGGACGAAAATTTATATGGGAGATATATCTAAATCTGAACCGATTTTCAGGAAACTTAACAAGCATCACGTTAGAAATAATTCATTACGCTATGCCAAATTTCGTGCAAATTGAAAGACATAATACCCTGTACCACAGTGATGTGAAGGGTATAAAAATCCACGCCTTGGCATTGTCCTAGAAAATTATTACTTAAAAATCACGCCTTGTTATGGTCCTAGAAAATATTCTTTAAACATCCACGCCTTGTTGTGGTCCTAGAGAAAATATTCTTTAAAAATCCACGCCTTGTTGTGGTCCTAGAGGAAATATTCTTTAAAAATCCAGCGCTATGTTTTCGCCCTCCAGTGTGGTAATGGGTTACTAAATGATATCTGAACACGCAACCACCTGTAAATATTTAAGTGTAACTCGCACATCCGGGTACATACGACAATATAATTGGTATCAATTTAAGGAAACCCCCCCCCCCCATTCACGATTTTAATTTTTCAAGATTTTCAATGGGCTGGAATATCAATACCAAAGCTTGTTAAGGTTTTGTTGTTGTTTTTTGTAATTAAAGAAAAGTCCTTATTTTTGATGGCAGGCATGATAACTCCTCACTGGAACATCGGAATCCGAAAATTCCGACGGTATTAGAAAGAGTACATTTCTGGCTCTCGTATGAACTACGATTATTGACTTCGCTCTAAAATTGACAAAATGGCGGACCTTTGAAAAAATATTTTTGGAAAATCGCGGATTTTTGTCCACAAACTAAGTTAAAAAATAAGGAAGATCTTCACCGATTGGCTTTATCCTAGTTCATACGATAGCTATACACTCACAGAGGAACGTGTAAAAACTTGAGTTATCGTGCCCGCCATTTGCAAAAGAGAAAAACGCGTTTAAAGTTTGAGAAGTCCTTTAGCCGTCACTTGATGCTGACACAATAAATCGGCTATATCTTCAAGAGTTCTTGAGATTTTCACTTGAAATTTTGTAGGGACATTCTTGAATTAGTTTAGATTCGAATTAAATAACAAAAATGACCCAGAGAATGGGGGAGGTCCCCTTAAAGGCTAACCTCTCCTCTTGGATCAGAAGTAAATATATACGCCACTGAATAGAAATTTGTAATTGTTCACATAAAAGTCAGGGTCCATTTGACCAGCTAAATATTGATCCATCTTTATCAAAACAGGCATGCTTATTCTTTGGACCGATTCCCTTCTCCATGTAAAAATTCGCGATGTTTGGGCCATAATTGCAGCCTCTGGAGCGACAAGAAAATCACACAAAAGTTTTTGGTCCATTTCATCCCCTAAATATTAACCGATCTTTCCCAACAAACAATAAGGGTCTTCATTGGCCAGAACCCTTCCTACATGCAAAATTTCGTGAAGATTGGTCCACAACAGTGGACTGTATTGTGTTTACAAATTATAATGGACAGACGAGATATGACGATCGGTATACATAAAGGTGGGTCTAGGACCAATATTTCGCTGTCTTACAAACTTTTGGGCTGCACAAAGCTATAATACCCTGACAACATAGTTGTGTAGGGTATAAATATTTGGTCCTTCTCATGAAATGTGATTGTCTCTAAAAAATGTGAAATGTGATTGTCTCTAAAAAAACTGTACTGCGTATTAGTACGAAATTCATCATTCGCCCCTTAGAACTGTCAATTATTTTGTCAAATTTTTAGGAGTGTATGGAAATATTATTATACCCTTCACCACACTGTGGTACAGGGTATTATGTCTTTGTGCATATGTTTGTAACAGGCAAAAATAATCGAGATAGACCCATGGTTCCTTTTGAGAATATGCATAGAATCACTTTCTGAGTCGATTTACGCATGTCCGTCTGTCCGTCCGTCCGTCCGTCCGTCTGTCCATGTTAAATTGTAAACAAAGTACAGGTCGCATTTATGATCCGAATTGGATGAAATTTGGCACAGGTCACTTAATTGGCCCAAGGACGAACTCTATTGAAATTGGAGAAAATCGGTCCACGTTTAGGCATAGCTCCCATATAAGGGTACCCCAAAATTTTCGGTATTTTGAGGTTCTTGAGCGCGTTTTTTAACTGAATTCGCTGAAATTTGGTACTTTGAGTTCTTATTGGGTAGCAAATCTCCCTACCAAAAATTATAGATAAAGGTCCCTTTTTTCGGATAGCCCCCATATAAGGATACCCCCAATTTTCGGTATTTTGAGGTTCTTGAGCGCGGTTTTTAACTGAATTCGCTGAAATTTGATACTTTGAGTTCTTATTGGGTAGCAAATT